>NW_018745569.1:1664389-1686932 GCF_001683475.1 Chenopodium quinoa
ACAGGCACAGCCAGGAACGACCCATGGCGGCCCGGCACGGCACGACGCCCACCTTTACTAAATATTATTTCCGCTGCTAGACAATTTGTGATTTTTCCCAACACATAATACTTCCTCAATTGCTCCTATCATGTTCATTTAAGCATTTCATCAATTAATTTATCTACACTAATCCTACCTATATCTTTATATTCTATAACATTCTGTACAAAACTTTATATTTATCCCAGATTTTTGAGGCATTTTATCAAACAATTTATATGCACTAATCCAAAAACCTTGTATAAAATTTTGTACAAAGCGTAAAGTATTTTTTTTCAATGGCATATTTCTTTCATCAATCACTTTATTTGCAATACTCCAAATATTTAACAATTTTATTGTTCAAATATTTATGCATTTCATCAAACACGTTATGTACACTAATCCTAAAACCTCACAAGGCGTTTGGCAAATGGGAATTAAAGGTGGGAATGGGAATATTATTCCCTCCTTGCTATAATCCCACGTTTGGAAAGTGGGAGTTGGGATAATATGATGGAATGGGAGTGGGATTATTTAGGCAGAATTCCCTGTAAAATAATACCTAGGGGGGCAGGTATTATTTTTTTGGGAATTCATTAACGTATTAAAAAGACAATTTTGCCCTTTTTCTTTGTGTATATATATACTACATAACTTTTGTAGTAAAAGGGTAATTTTATAAATTATGCTTTTAATTCCTTTACTATTCCCAATGCCAAACATGGGATTTTAAATTTTGAAATTTTTATTCCAAAAAAATGCCAAACAAGGGATTGAGATTATTTTATTAATTTCCACCTATTAATTCTCATTCCCACTCTCAACCTCTATTCCTCAAATTCCCATTCCCATTTGCCAAACGCCCGGTCAATATAATTTTACAGGACTTATTCACAGCAGGAACAGATACAACATCACGCATCATAGAATGGGCAATGGCGGAATTGCTCAAGAACCCAGAAAAATTAAAGAAGGCTCAACAAGAAATCCGAGAAACAGTAGGAAAAGGAAACCCGGTACAAGAATCGGACATCACTCGGCTTCCATACTTACAAGAAATCGTAAAAGAGACATTCAGATTACACCCAGAAGTACCATTTTTAGTACCCAGAAAAGTTGATTCAAATGTCAAGCTATTCGGGTTTTCAATACCAAAATTTGCACAGGTTTTGTTGAATGTATGGGCAATCGGGCGAGACCCGGATGTCTGGGAAAGACCCGAATCGTTTGAACCAAAAGATTTGTGGGGTCCGAAATTGATGTGAAAGGTCGTGATTTTGAGCTGATACCATTTGGGGCTGGGCGTAGGATTTGTCCTGGATTGCCATTGGCGATTCGGATTATACCTTTGGTGTTGGGTTCGTTGATTAATGGGTTTGATTGGAAGATAGAAGGTGATTTTCTTCGGAGATGATGGATATGGAGGAGAGCTTTAGTTTTTTTTTTTTTTTAAAGAGGTCGTAAAGGACCTAAATTTCATTCATTAAAGTCATACGACATCTACAATTGATAATTAACGATAACGAAAACGAATTTGACAAAATCAAACTAGAATTAACCGGGGAAGGGCTAAGAATCCAAATACATAGATATAACCATTCAGCACATTCCCGTTTCGTTGTCTCACTCAACTTTTTGGGTGGATCTGTCGCCGCTTCAATATAATATCTTGTGAGGAAGAAAATTCTTGTGATGATTTTGTAATCCGAATCCAACCAATAAACATAAATCGTAGTTCCGCATAACTCAAAGTTAGGGTTTGAGTCTGTGGGTTTCGGGTTGATATTTGGGTGGTTTGGGTTAGGGGTTTTCGCTTGAGGGTGTCGGCCGTGGTGGGGAGAGGGGTAGGGGATCGTTCATGGGAAGGGAGGGGGGTTGATTTTGGGGAAGGGGTGGTGGTTTCGAGAAAGGGAAATCGGGAAAGGGGGGTGGTGGGCTGCCTTGGTGAGGGAAGGGGGGGGGGGGGGTGGGGGTGGGTTCGCAGGTGCCGGGTGACCCCCTTGGCGTCGGCCGCTGGCTTGGGGGGAGGGGGACCGGTTGTAGTGGCCAAGGAGTGTAGCAGTGGGTGGAGAGCAAGTGGTTTTTTTGTTTTTATTTGTTTTTCATTAATTCCTTAATTTGGTTAATATTTGGTTTAATTACTTTTAAGAGGCTAAATAACATTATTAAGGCACTAAATCACTATATTAAGGGATCGGAGGGAGTAGCAATTGACAAACTATAATATTTTTTAGTAGTAATTGCCAAACTTTTTTAAGGGTAGTAATTTACAAAAGTCCTCTTTATGAGGTAGTAATTTGCAATTTTTTTTTTTTTTAATTGCAACGTTGGAGTTTTCACGCTTGCCAATGCACATTGTATAACTTACTAACTTGAGTTAGAAAAAATTATAAAAAGTTGATATTAATAAAGTATATATTGTGACGAATCTAACAAGATCCCACATGACTATATTTTTTCTAACGTATATATCACTATAGACGATCAAAGGAGCATGTTAATAATGTAAATTTTCAAACGTTGCAATTAAAAAAAAATAGATGAAGTATTTTGTTTTGGTTTTTTTTTTTTTTTTTTTTTTTTGTGGAATGAAAATATAAATTTCTTATATCCTCTTTAAGTTGTAATGTTTAACAAATTGCACTATTTTCATGTTCTCTTCTCTGGCCACCTTTATTGATTTATAAGTTAAGTAAAATATAGTCATATGTGGTTTTGTTAGATTCGAATATCAAATTTTTTTAATTTTTACTTATCTACAATTAGAGTTATAAGGATTTAAAATAGTGCATTGGCAAACATGAAAGTCAAAATGTTACAATCAAAAGAGAATAGAGGACCAGAGAAAGTATTGATAGTATTGTATGTGGATATTCTTTCAATAGATAAAGATGTCTTGAAAGAATAATTTAGTAGATCTTGCAACAAAGTCCATACCTTTTTTATACTAGTTGTTGTATCGCGCGCTGTGCACGGTACCCCAATAAGTTTGTTATTTGGGGTTGGATGGTTATTTTGGCGTTGCTGGTGCTATTATTTTTGTTATGTATCAAAGCATAATAGAACATTGTAATAATGAAGAGCAAATTGGAATCTGAAATTGAAAGACATTGTTAATCTACTACATTAGGCGGCAACATCATAGCCAAAAGTACATAAGATTGAGAGTACTACATAGAAGTGGGATCTTCTAATCAAACAATAGACTCCTTCGAATTGTTGCTGAGGTGCTCGGGCCAGCATCAGTGAGTGGTGAGTTTAATAGGGTTACAATATATAATGTTGAAATTGATCAAATCCTCATGAGGAATTTACTAAAAAAAATAAAGACTATTAAATACTCCTTATTGAAAACCAACATTGGAATTTAAATTTGATTTCCAAAATTTAATTTAGGGGTCATTTGGTTTGCACAGGGTAATCAGAATGAAATCAACAAAGAGAAAGAAAGAGAATGGAAAGCCAATCCCTTATTTTTTGGTTAGTTGTTTGTTTTACTAAAGAAAAGAACCATTCCCCATCTTAGGCTCCTTCCACAATCACCACTGCCCTTTATAATCACCACCACCACCATCTTCACCACCACCATCACCACCAATTTGGCCACCACTGTTAACCCCTCCTCCGCCTTCTCCTCCTTGCCCCCTATCGCCACTGCACGCCGGATTGTCTCCTCTGATTTCGCTGCTTCTTCTTCTCACTACCACAAAATGTGGAATAAATAACACACAATACATGATTGTTAAGTTGCATAGGCGTTCTCTAGAATTATATAGAACGCCTATGTAAGAGAAGCATTTTGTATGTTAAAACCTATAAAACGCATATATAAGTTAAGCATTCTGTTTAATGTGTCCAAATCTTACACACAAACTTATGAACACGTATACTAGATAGGCGTTCCATAAGAGCATTGTTAAAGGCGAACAAATAAGTGGGTGGCTTAGTGGTTAGTTTTATAATGTTCATGGTGAGAAGGTTGGAGGATCGATTCCTCCTGCAAGTAATCAGACAAATAAATTCATTGTGGGCCCCACCTCTTTTTTCCAATGACATAATACAAAACAACGTCGTTTTCTGTGTTTCATTTAGTAAAAAAATGAAAGCAACGGCTGGGCATTCGCTGCTTGACACATATCAACGGATATTTAATATATCCGTTTTTACAACGGATATGAAGGAATTGTGTCCTCAACAATAGTGCAATTACTAGATATATTATTGGATCGTATTATGGAGATAATAGTTCGTTCTTTTGGGTCGTCACTTGAAGTTGCTAGACATGATAAGTGAACTTTGGGTTAATTTAAAGTATAACAATTATAGATTAAATTAGGTAATCCAAATAAATTAAATATAACAATTATTGTATTAACCCAAGTATAACCTAATTAAGTGAACTTTGAGTTTTTTTTTTTTTATTAGGGAAATGGTCAAAATATTTAACCATAGTTCAAAGTTAAGGAAAGATAACGGTTTCAAAGTAAATAGGCTACGAAAGCAACTTTTTAAAAAGTTCAAGGCTACCATTGAGAATTTTTTAAAAAAACTGGCTACCATTGAGAATTGCCAAAAGTTCAGAGCTACCATTGAGAATTTCCCAACATATTATTAATGTGAATAGTGTCGTGCCTCGGGTCGTGCCTTCGTCCCAAAACTCGGGCTTGTGCCGTGCTCGTGCCAAAAAAAATTTTGTTCACGGCACGCCCGCGGCCCACCCCACAAATTGTCGTGCCGTGCCGAGCCGCTTCCGTGCCCGTGCCGTGCGGGGCAAAAGTCGGGCCGGGCCTGTGCCGCTCGCGGGCCAGCACGGCCCATGCCCAGCTTTATTATTTACTTTCCTTTTATGTATAAAACAATTATATTTCTATAACATTATAGATTAACTCACAAAGTGTTTATAAAATATAAACTAATATTCGATGGTATACTCTCAAATTTAAATTGTGTTTCTATTTATGAAAAATAATGTGATACAAATTCTATCTCAATTTTTCTTCTTCTTTATAAACAAATAACATGATTACATATTTATAATCATCCTATGTCTAAATAATTAATGATGCAAATTAACGTTATATAATTTGCCATTGTCTATTCCTTAATTTGCTAACTCTCCTACTTTTTCTCTCCTTTTATTGTAAATCTTTGGTATTATTAAAGAGTTTGCTAATAATCCTCCTTTATTTATTTTTAGCAAACTCTAATAATAATAAGGAGGAATATTATCCAACAAATCTCCTCCTTCCGACTTATTAGGAGATTATTGATAAAGCTGCTTCATCTCGGCAAACATCAAGCTTTTGCATGGTCAATGTTTTTGTCATCATATCTGAACCATTGTGGTCAGTATGGATCTTTTCCAAATGTAACAGCCTTGCTTCAAAGACTTCTCATATCCAATGATACCTTATACCTATATGTTTGGAACGGGCATGGAAAGTAGGATATTTCGCCAAATGAATAGCACTTTGGCTATCACAGTAAAGTATATACTTATCTTGTTTAATTCCTAACTCTTGTAGGAAATTCTTCATCCATAATAGCTCTTTACAAGCTTCTGTCACAACAATATACTCCGCTTCTGTTGTTGATAATGCAACACATTTTTGTAACCTTGGCTACCATGATATAGCTCCCCTTGCAAAAGTCATCATATAGCCTGATACTGACTTTCGCGAATCAACATCATTTGCCACATCTGCATCTGTGTAACCTTTTAACACATGATCTCCTTGACCAAAACATAAACACATTTTTTATGTGCCCCGTAGATACCTTAGAATCCATTTTACACCTTCCCAGTGTTCTTTTCCTGGATTCGAGAGGAACCTACTAACAACACCTACCGAATAGGCAATGCATGGTCTTGTACAGACCATAGCATACATCAAACAACCAACCGCAGACGAATAAGGGACTTTATTAATCTCTTCTCTTTCTTTCTCACTTGTAGGACATTGTTGTGAACTCAACTTAAAATCACTAGTAGAGAAATATACATTTGCGTCGCACTTTTAGAGCACATTTGTGTCGCACCTTAGAAAGGTGCGTTGCAAATGACCTTAGTCATTTGCGTCGCACCTTTGTAAGGTGCGTTGCAAATGACAGTCATTTGCAACGCACCTTTGTAAGGTGCGACGCACATGTCTATCATTTGCAACGCACTTTTACTAAGGTGCGTTGCAAATGATGGTTATTTGCAACGCACTTTTACTAAGGTGTGTTGCAAATGATTGTTATTTGCATCAAATTGTGAAGCTATTTGCATCAAATGATTGTTATTTTGGTGAAGCGTTGTGTTGATGATACAGAATAAAATGTAAGAAGCAATAATTAAGAAATCAAGTATAAATTTCGGCAGAGTCTCCTTTGTATTTTGGCCTACCCAAATTGGGATTGACGGCATCATATATATCAAAAACCTGTCCAATACATTTACAACTCAATACAACCAATTCACAATTCAATACAACACAATCACTAAAGTTCACAATTCACAATTCTTATCTAAAGTTCAATTCTTATTATCTAAAGTTCATCAATTCTTATTTAAATTCCACATTGCATACAAAATAGTCTGCCCAAAGGTCTCGAACCTCGTTTATCTCCTCAATTGTGTACGGTGTACTTCTTGAAAAATCCTATTAGCACAACACAAACAAAAGATCATAGCAAAGGTTAGTTTAATCTAAGTGTAAGGTGTTTAAATTGTATTTATTAAGTAAAAATGAAATATTTGACACATCATACCGTAATAAGGTCTTCACTACTATGATGATCTCGCATTATTTCGAACATATAACGCATGACGTAATAGCCACATTCATCGCCACCTACTTGTTGAGGACACTATACATACATTATAACAATTAGTTCAATTTAATTGTTATATACATAACATTATTAAGAAATAAAGTATATTTTGGGTAAGGAATTAAGTTAAAATAACCGTTCCCGAAGTCCATGACAATTTAATTCCCCTAGATTGTCCACCTAGTGTCTTGTAAGTTCGAAAAGCACTACACATTTGAAATAAATAACATATTTGTACAAATTATATATAAGCATTTATTAACCTTAAATAAATTCACATGACTTTATTATAAACAAATAAACTTACTTTGTCATTGGAGGTTTAATTGCGAAATGTCGCTTTCTACTTATAGAATCAACGATGTAGACCTCACGCTTAGCCATGCATAAGACTAGAAGCACCCAATGATCCCTACATAAATTAAACACAAATCAGTAAATAATTAAGTGTTACCAAGATTATTTTGCAATGTTTAAATAGAAAAAAAAAAGTTCTAATTTTATACTTTTCATAGTATGGGCATAAGATGAAGTGCTTATTTTTCTATTTCTCCATTGCATGTCTCATGTACAATAGGATACGATTAGCATCAGTCTGCAAAAATGTCTCGGAAATCATCTCTGGACACATGAATCGAGTGGGAAACGCATCGGCATCTTCGAGAAAGTAATCACTCAAAGCCCTACAATATATCATGTAATAACATTAGAAATGGTAATATAAACTAAATGTATAGGAGGGTTGAAATTTGCGTATCTTACATTATAAAAACTTGCACAATTGAAACATTAAGCCACGATCCCGAGAGGAGTTGCTCGATATCTTCTCGATACACTCGGATGTCCCTTTTTTCCTCCAGATTTTCATAACTATAGATTCTTTCGTTACTGATGATGATGATCAAATATTGAGCTTTGGGAGTTGAAGTTAACGTATCTTTCGGAACCTTACATTTTTCACTCAAGTTTTCCAACACAAAATCCGTTAGAAAGACTTTTTTTAGATTTGTGTTGGATTCTTTTGTTCCGTGATGACCACTATCAACCTCTTTGCGTTTGGCTTGCACATTTGGGATGATTTCAAACCGGTCATCACTCTTCTTTGGGATGATTTCCTAATTAACAGTTAAGCAAATACATTAAACAATTTGACTATATTTTTCAACTTTAAAATTAAAAAATCATTTGTTGTTAATTTATTAATTTACCTTATCATGCAGAAGGGAAACCAAGTGTTTCGGCCATTGTGTAAATGTACCACTTGCATTCTTAAGTTTCTTTATAAACTGAGAAGGAACTGGAACCGGAGCTTCTTTGAACTCATCATTATAATCATCAACACTTACCCTCACATGATCAGGTAGGAGAGCACTATGATGATCAAGGACTAACTGTGGATGAAATGTACCATCAGCAACAGTGACTTTCTCGTCATTTATCATCAACGATAGCTTACACGAGCCGGTTCCTTGTATACAACCCAAAAAATTATATCAAATACAGGTTACGAAGAAGTAAACATTATAGTGGATTATGCCATAACAAAAATAAAATAAAGATTTTAAGATACCTTCCAGTTTGCAAATGGATCATGTATAGCATCACCACCACCTGAGTGACAACTACTGATATTTTGTGGAGTAGTCTGCTGGCCTATGGTATTAAATTCCTGGAAATTACTCGGAATTTGAATACCCATCTGTTTAACCAACAACATAAACTTCTCTTGAACCATTGCATCCACTTTTGCCTCTAATTCCTCCATCTCAATTTGGCTACCATGTCGGCCACTATATCGCTCTCCAGATCCCCATACATTTCTAATGCCTACACTACTGCCAAAATCCTAAAGCCCGACCATAACGATCTTTTCTTCCAAGGGCACGGGCCAAGACATCATCATGCCATTAGGAACAAATATCCTTTCTTCTTGTTGCCTTTTCCACTCATCCTATACAAAAGCACGAAGTTAGTATGATTTTGTTGCAATACATGTACTTAATAAAATAGATTCAATAGCGAAATAAATAAAGACTTATTCTATACACTTACAATGGATTGTTTCGCCTCTTTTGTTTTCTCATCAGGCAAATAATGATTTCCTTTTTCATCTTCTTTTGATCTTGCTAAAAGCCAAGCATGTGCCCTATCCGGCAAACTAGTCACAACCGAAGAGCAAGATGAAGTAGTAGATGATGAAGGAATCAACCCTTTTATCTTCCATACAATGTCCATTTCAGCATAGGACTTTGCTCCTAAATGGTGCGGGTATTCGTTGCAAGATTGGCTCTTTCTTGCCCTACCCTCTCACTTATTACCTATTTTAGAATCATAAAAGGAACATTGTTAACATAAGAATCAATAAACAAATTATTAAATCATAAAGATCATAAGGCATTCACACACCTGGAATTCATCATTCGAATGCTCCTCTACGAAACGATTCCACACATCAACAGTTATGAAATCATAAAGATCGTAAGGCATTCTTTTGTCTGCCGGCATTTTCCTAGTACATGTGATCCAACCGCTAACCAATCTTTGTTTAAAACCTCTCCATCGCTCATCACAAGTGCGTAGGACCCACCTCTTCTTCTTTTCATGTTCTTCGACATGAAACTCTCTCTAAAAAAATAAAACATTGCATTATTAATTGGTGAAACATAATCACATATCAAACAAAAAAATTATAACATTATTGCCAAAAGTATGTGGAACCTCTTATAAAACATAAGAAATAATAATACCTTACAATCTTCCCACAAAGTGTCTTTTATTCCTAGTGGAACGTCTTTCCAATATTTGTAAGATATAGAGACCTTTGCACGACTTATTTCTCCAATATGAGTTTTGATATCCGTTACCCACTTTCCAACTGGCCGATAGTATTGATCCCATTCAAGCACTCTAACAACCCCAATCTTCGACTTAAGGCCCTTTGAAGCACCTCTTGGCTTCCTTTTCTTCTGTGATTGTGATGTGACTGTGATTGTGATTGATCATTAAGTGACTCATTTTCAGCACTTGTCATATGCTCATCCTCCATTATTATTTATCTACAATGTAGTAAACATTAAAAAAGATCAATTATAAACATGGAGTAAACTTTAAAAAAGATCAGTTATAAACATGTAGTAAACATTAAAAAATATCAGTTATAAACATGTAGTAAACATTAAAAAAGATTAGTTATAAATTAAATAAATACAAAAGATCTTCATTTGTCAGCTTTAATTCAGTAACTTGTTTGAAATAATAAGAAAAAAAACAATAACACAGAATTCCAAGTTCATTTCATACTTACTTCAATCATTCTTCTCTTTTGCAACATAATATCCTTCATCATGATCTATACGTCGTTTCAAAAATGTGTCAAAATCATCAATTGTTGGAGGGATGCTCCAGACAGAAGGTGGTGACTTGTTAAATTGCTCATCATATTCTTCCTCATCAACCACATCTTCAATGCCAAGTATCCTTCTTTTTCCTTCTAAAACAACTGACCATTTACGATCAGCTGGGTCAGCCATGTAAAACACTTGTTTTGCTTGTGATGCTAATATAAATGGATCAGCTCGATGCCCTGGTCGACCAAAATTTACAAGGGTCAAGTTCCCTTGTTCAACTTTTTTTTACACCACGACTACTATCAGCCCACTTACATCGGAATAGAGGCATCTTGAAATCAACATAGTCTAACTCTATTATTTCTTCAATGACTCCATAATAAAATTTCTTCCTATCCACTAGTGTTTTATCATGTTTACTAACATATTCAGATGACAAACCTATTACTTTAACACCACTATTTTTCATTGTTGTTTTGTCATCTTGTCGACTAGTGTAAAAAGAATATCCATTGATGTCGTATCCCTCATACTAAATGACTTGACATTTAGAACCATATGCTAACCATCTCAATGTGTCAGATACATCATTAGGTGTGGTGGACAATTGAGACATCACTCGATCCTTGAACCATGTAACAAATGAGTCATTATGCTCCTTTATCAGCTGAAGATCAGTTTTGGAAGGGTATTCAGTTTTAAGAAAAGTCATGTGCTCGTTCAAGTAAGGATGAACTTCACTAAGACTTTGCAAAACAAACAGCTCAGCCTTATTTTTCATATCAAAGGCCATTGAAATCCTTTTTCTACCAACAATACCTTGACCTCCGAGCCTCCCATCATGTCGAGACTGTGGCAACCCAATTTTCTGTGCACTTACAAGAAACTAGGCAACCCATGCTTGTTCGTTGGACGATACTGGCTTCAGGTTTAGCCGGATTCATGACTTTTCCCTTTAAACCACCCATTAGTCGCTCAAAAGGATACATGTACCTCATACTAACGGGTCCACAAAGTTTAATTTCCCGTACAAGATGAATAACCAAATGGGGCATCACATCAAAGAAAGATGGGGGGAAATACATTTCAAATCGACACAATGTCTCAATTATATCTGCTTGCAAGTCATCTAATATACATCGATTTATGACCTTGCTACAAATAGTGTTAAAAAAGACACACAATCTTGTAATCGTATACCTCAGTTGATCCTGCAAAATTCCTCGAATTGCAGCTGGTAATAAGTGTTGCATCAAGATGTGACAATCATGAGATTTCATGTCAACCAATTTCAAGTCAGACATCGACACAAGTCTACAAAAATTTGAAGAATATCCCGCTGGGACCTTTAAACCATGCCATGACTCACAGAAACTTGTTTTTTCCTTTTTAGACAAGGTAAAACAAGCTGGGGGAAGATACCATCTTTTACCTCGAGATTCGGGTGCCAACTCTGAACGACCCATAACAGCCATGTCGTTTCTAACCTTAACTCCATCCTTCGTCTTTCCTTCCTGGCATATTCAATAATGTTCCCACAATGGCATCACAAACATTTTTCTCAATATGCATTACATCTAGACAATGTCTAACTTCCAAGTGTCTCTAGTATGGGAGAGACCATAGCTCGGGCTTCTTCTTATAGCCCCCTTCTGATTTACTTTTGTAAGGCTTACCAAACTTATTTTCAATGTTTTCACTCGCAAATATACCTCAATTGCACGTAAAGGGCCCCGAACTTCTCTCATCTCCACTTTTCCATTGAAACTGTTCTTTTTCTTCCGAAAAGGGTGGTCTTCAGGAAGATGTCTACGATCATCCATGTATACATGCTTGCCACAATTGTCTAGGCGCAACGCCTCCAAATCATCTTCACAAATGGGGCAAGGTGTTTTTCCCTTCACGGTGTACCCTGACAAATTCCCATAAGCTGGGAAGTCATTTATTGTACAAAAAATCATGGCAGGTAAAGTGAAATTGGTTTTACTATATGCATCATACATCGAGACACCTTCATTCCACAATAATTTCAAATCTTCAATCAGAGGCGCTAGATACACATCAATGTCATTCCCCAGGTTGTTTAGGCCCAGATATTAAAAGGGACAACATAATGTACCTAGACTTCATGCATAACCAAGGAGGCAAATTGCAGATAGTTAAAAGAACCGGCCAAGTGCTATATTGGGTACTAAGTGTCTCAAATGGGTTCATTCCATCTGTACGAAGCCCAAGCCTCAGATTTCGATCTTCTTGACCAAAGACCTTGAACTTTTGATCAATGTTCCTCCATTGTGGAGAATCAGCTGGATGTCTCATTAACCCATCTTTCTTCCTCCCATCAGCATGCCATCTCAATAATTTTGCATTTTTTTCGTCTGAGAACAGTCGCCTAAATCTCGGTATAATTGGGAGATACCACAATGCCTTAGCCGGTGATCGTTTCTTACACAACTCACCATTATCATTCATCTTGTAACGAGAAACTCCACACCTTGGACACTCATGCAAATCAACATGCTCATTTCGATACCAACACACAATCATTAGGACATGCATGTATCTTCACGCACTCCATACCAAGAGGGCACATAAGTTTCTTAGCCTCATATGTGGAGTTTGGAAGCTCATTCCCTTCTGGTAGCATTTCTACTAAGGCTTCCAAAACTCTTGTCGGTCAAAGAATTGCTGGCCTTTATGTTGAATAGCTTCATAATGCCACTAAGTTTTGTGAATTTTGTACAACCAGGATATAACGGTGTCTCTACAGCTCTCAAGATACTGTCATATATATGGGGCTCATCTATGAAATGGTCTTCTACATCGTGCATCATCTCAGTAACCTTATCCTACTCCACTTCATCCTCCACAACAATATCAGTAGTATCCATATCCTCACGCTGGTCTTCATTATCGCCATCACAACTACTCCCATCTGGCCTTAGGCAATAACTAGAATTTGCCTCATGACCTAGTTCTCACCATGCCATGCCCATATTGTGTACTGTTCTTTGAACCCATGACGGATTAGATGATCCTTAATATCATCTATATCTCGATACCCCCTTAAATTATTACAGTCACAACAAGGACAAAGAATAGTCTTTGAATTATTCTTTGTTTGGTGTTTTAAGGCAGCAGTACTAAAGTCTTGAATTCCACTTAAAAATCTTGTAGAATTTCGTTTAGCATACATCCAACTTTAATCTATTTTCAACAACTGAATAATGAAAATTAATTAGTTACGACCTAAATGAGACCTAAATGAGATAGAACATTCAGGAACAATCCCAAACCGGGGACTATTCAGAATTTACTCCTATTGAGTAAGGCAAACTCTGAAACATTCTTTTATGTCTATGCACATCAAAGAAGGCATAGACAGTTCCTTGCGCTAAAAGGAGTACCTCTGCTACTGCCTCAGCAGAAATCAGGCTATCAACTAAGTTAATGCCATAAACTACTGCATATGAAGCAGGGCACTAGCAAGCACTAGTACCCTCCTAATTAACAGTTTGCTCAATTAAGCAAATTCATCCCTAAGTTTAAGTTCACCACAATAAGTCATTTTCATATGATTAAAGAAGTCATACTTAATTGAGAAACTGTGGTCATTACATCAGTAGTACCATAGTTACTTTGTTAAGAAAATACCAGCATGAAACTCAACCACAAAAGGGAAACAACAGTAGCATCAACTAGAAGACAACAACAATACTAGCATGAAACTCATCAACTAGAAAAAGGCAACAACAACATCAACCAGAAGGCAATGCAATACAAAGTATGATCTAGAAAAAGGTAAAACAAAGCATGAACAACAAGGCTAACACTAAAATAAACCAAATCAACATCAATACATAAGGCACATGCATTTCGATTAAGCCAAAATAATGAATGAATTAAGGTCTTAAATTTAAAGTAGAACATACCTGAACTTAAACGAACCCAGAAAACTCTAGAAAGACTACACCTTTCACCCACAATCGAACGAAATGCTGCAATGAAAAACCCAGAATTCGCAATTAACATCTATGCAATTATTTTTAGGGTTTTAGGGTTCAAATTAGCGGCATATTAGTGCTCGATTTTAGGGGAATTTGGCCACGAATTTATGCAAATATTAGGGTTCGAATTCAACGATATAAAAACCTAAGTTCAAGCCCAGAAAAATATCAAATTCAGCAACAACAACAACCAAAAACTAATGGAACAGTAATTCAAGCAGTAACTTCAACTATACATGTAAAATTCAACTAACAAAAACTAATTGAAACAATTCAATTCGCATATCCCTAAAATAAAGCATTTTTACTTATCAATTCGCAAACCCTACCATCAGTAACTTCAATTATACATGCAAAATTCAGCCTACATAATTAATTGAAATAATTCAATTTGTAAAACCCTAAAATAAACCTTTTTTACTTATTAATTCGCATACCCTAAAACCCTAGATTTGAAATTAAAACACGAAGAATACAGAAGGAGGTAAAAATCTTACCTTAGAAGCCTCTTTAATGGAGAACGAGAGAATGAGGAACGAGAGAACGAGAGAATGAACCCTGTATTGCTCAACCATCGCTAGAGAGAATTGCTAACAAGCGTCGCCTCTTCGACTTTTTTTGGTTTTAAGAAAATGCAGAGAAGGTTGAATGGAGAAGAAGAAGAATGGAGGTTGAATGCAGAGAAGAAGAATGGAGAATGACGAGTTTTTGGGAGAAGTAAGATAGGGAAATGAAAGAAGAGTGCTCGAATTAACTGAAATAACGCATATGAAAGAAAAAAAAAAGTTTCATTTGCAACGCACCTATGTAAAAGTGCGACGCAAATGTGTTTATCATTTGCGTCGCACTTTTTCTTAGGTGCGTTGCAAATGAGTCTGTAGTTCACATTTGCGTCGCACTTTTTCTTAGGTGTGACGCAAATGACTTAAACGAACCTTAAAATTATATCATTTGCATCGGTTGTTCCTAGGTGCGACACAAATGAGGCGACGCTAATGAGCATTTTTCTACTAGTGAATGACTTGCGAGTGGAGAACTTACCGGTTTAGCCTTATGCATGTTGAACCTCTCAAGTAACTTCTCAATATACTTTTCCTGTGACAACCATAACTTTTTATTTTTACTATCACGTGAGATTTTTATGCCTAGTATCTGTTTTGCTGGTCCTAAGTCTTTCATGGAAAAGAACTTATTCATCGTCTTTTTCAAGTTAGCGATTTTGGTGGCGTCGCGACCAATAATTAACATATCATCAACATAGAGGAGTAAATAATAAAATCTCCATCTTCAAATCTTTTGATGAACACACAATGATCTGATGTCGTCTTGTGATACTTATGATCCTTCATAAATGATTCAAATTTTCGATACCATTGACGTGGAGCTTGTTTTAAACCATACAAACTCTTATTCAAACGACATACCATGTGCTCTTTTCCTTCAACCTGAAATCCCTCTGGTTAATCCATGTATATTTCTTCTTCCAAGTCACCATGTAGAAAAGCTTTTTTCACATCCAGTTGTTCAATTTCTAAATCCATGCATTGCTATGCTAAGAACAACTCTTATTGATGACATTTTCACCACCGGTGAGAATATTTCTTCAAAATCAATGCCTTTCTTCTGATAGAACCCCTTCACAACCAGCCTTGCTTTGTATCTTGGTTGCGGATTATTTTCTTCAATCTTCAATCTGAACACCCACTTATTCTTTAGTAATCGTCGACCTTTTGGTAGTTGTACCAAATCAAATGTATGATTATCATGCAAGGATTTTATCTCGTCTTGCATAGCTTCAATCCACTATTTTTGGTGAATATCTCTTAGAGCCTCTTCATAAGACTTTGGTTCTCCACCTTTAGTAAGCAGCTGAAAATCACCACTAGCAAATTTTGTTGGAAGTCGTCTATCTCTATTAGACCATTTTAGCTCTAATAGTGATGTCGGTTGACTTTCTTGTCGTGTCATTTGTTCCACATTCTCCTTATTATCATTCTCGTCATCAAAGTCGATGTTGTGAGGATGATCTTCTTGGTTTACATCTCCCCCGTGATTATCAACTACACTGGGGGAAGGAACTGAATTCATAATTATAGGCAATTCTTCATGGGATGTTGTAGACTTTCCCAATTTTTGTATGTCTTTAATGGTTTGATCTTCGAAGAAGACAACATCTCTACTTCTGACAATCTTTATTTCAGAAGGACTCCATAACCTATAACCAAACTCGTCTTTAGGATAGCTAAGAAAAATACATTCTTTTGTCTTGCTATCAAGTTTTGATCTTTCATCCTTCGGGATATGAACAAAAACTCTACATCCAAACACCTTCAAATTTTCATAATTTACTTTTCTCCCTGACCATATCATTTGTGGAACTTCACCATCAAGTGGAACTGAAGGAGAAAGATTAATCAAATGAGCTGCATATTTAATTGCTTCCCCCCAAAATGACTTAGGTCCTTGCATGAGATAACATCGAACGAACTTTTTCAGTGATAATACGATTCATTCTTTCTGCAATGCCATTTTGTTGAGGAGTTTTTGGGACAGTTTTCTCAAGCTTTATCCCATACTTCTTGCAATATTCTTCAAATGGACCTCTATACTCACCACCATTATCAGATCGTACACATTTTAATTTCATGCTCATTTATCTCTCTACTTGTGCATGAAACTCCTTGAATGCATTAAGGACTTGGTCTTTACTTTTCAAAAGATAGACCCATACTTTCCTAGAATGGTCATCAATAAATGTGACAAAATAAGATGCCCCACCAAGAGATTTTTCTGTCATAGAGCATAAATCTGTGTGAATCAAATCTAAAATACGTGGTCTTCTAGATGGTGGATTTCCTTAAAATGAAACTCTGTGTTGTTTTCCAACTAAACAATCAACACAAGATTTCAAATGAACATCCTTCAACGAAAGAAGTTTCTTTCGAGTGAGGATTTGCAATCCCTTCTCACTCATATGTCCGAGTCGCTTATGCCATAACTCGGTAGAACATTCTTCGGCTACATTCAATTGTGTGTTGAGCTTCCCATTTGTGACATAAAGGGTTTTTTGCTTCTTTCCATGAGCAATTGTTATTGATCCTCTTGACAACTTCCACTTTCCATTAGCAAAGTGATTCGCATACCCTTCATCGTCAAGTTTGCCAGCTGAGATCAAATTCAGCCTTATATCAAGAACATGTCTAACATCATGTAAATTTAGCTTGCACCCTGCATTGGTTTCCAAACAAACATCTCTAATACCAATTATTTTGGAGGATCCATAATTTCCCATCCTCACGAAGCCAAGATCCCCACTAGTGTAAGATGTGAAGTAATCTTTGTTTGAAGTTAGATGATATGAAGCACCTGTACCAATCACCCAGCTACAATCTTTAATTGTAAGATTATAACAACATGAGTCATCACCTACAAAATAAACTTCGTCACCAACTGCTGTAGCCGTGACGTTTTTGTTGTCTTCATTATTAGTATTCTTGTCATTCTTTGATCACATGTCCCTCTTCCATATTCGACATTCACTTTGCTTATGTCATGCCTTGTGACAATAAAAACAAGTGAACCTCTTTTTAGATTTCGATCTGCCTCTCGACTTGTCTTGACTTTGGGAGCCTCTAAACATCGATCTCTCTCGACTTTCAACAATGTGTGCTTTAGTTTGATTATTTGTGGAGGCGAATTCTTTCCTTCTAGCTTCTTCATTGAACAAGCTATCTTTCACCATGTTAAGGGTGAGTTTACCATTCGGAGCTGAATTGTTCAACGAGATAACAAGAGTTTCCCAGCTATCGGGTAATGAACTAAGGAGTAATAAGGCTTGCACTTCATCTTCAATTGTCATGCTAACATTTGTTAGCTGATTAACAATGCCTTGAAATTCATTCATGTGTTCTGCCATATTTTTACCTTCTTCGTATAGAAGACGAACCAACCTTCTTACCAATGTAGCTTTATTTAAAGCTGTTTTCCTTTCATACATTGACTCAAGCTTTTTCCAAAGCTTTTAGGCATTGGTATCATTAGCAACATGTTGAAAAATACTTTGATCAATATGTTGTCGTATCAGCCCGACTGCCTTTCGATTGTCCAATTTCCATACATTTTCGGTTTTACTTTCCGGTTTATTTTCTTCCTCGATGGGTTTATACAAATCCTTGCAATAAAGGATATCCTCTATTCGAGACTTCCACATGGAATATATAGTTGGACGACGTCAATTTAATCATTCCCGATAAGCTTACCATCGAATCTTCCATTTTGTTTTATACGTGTATATATGTAACCGGCTCTGATACCAGACTGTTGGGAAAGATCACAAATAGTCTTGCAGCGGAAATAAGATTTACTTTCCCTTTATGTATAAACAAATTAGGTAACAATTATATCTCTATAACATTATAGATTAACTCACAAAGTGTATAAAATATAAACTAATATTCGATGATATACTCTCAAATTTAAATTGTGTTTCTATTTAAGAAAAATAATGTGATACAAATTCTATCTCAATTTTTCTTCTTCTTTATAAACAAATAACATGATTACATATTTATAATCATCCTATGTCTAAATAATTAATGATGCATATTAACGTTATATAATTTGCCATTGTCTATTCCTTAATTTGCTAACTCTCCTACTTTTTCTCTCCTTTTATTGTAAATCTCTGGTATTATTAAAGAGTTTGCACAGTCTCTAAGACGCGTCTTATAACGTTTATATCTTTATTTTCATACACGTAAAAGTTATAAAAATGTGATATCGATATTAATAGAATATATAATTAGACGGATCCAAGAAGATCCCACGTGACTATATTATTTCTTATAAATTAAACATAATGCATAGTCAAAGTTTTCTATATTTGACCAAAAAAAAGGTAAAGGGGCAATATTAAAGGGACGGAGGGAGTATGTACCAAGAGTAAATTAGGGATTTTGGATGGCTTGATTTCCTCGTATTTCTCTTGGTTATTGCCTAGTAATGCATCAAGAATGTCATATGATTGTGTTGTGTCTGATGATCTTTGCTCTGCGGTCGTCGATCGATTATGGTGTTGAATAAATCTATCATCTTTTGGAAGTGAACACTAGTACGCTGCCTGATGCCTTGTGGGTTTAACTTCTTAAGAATTGGGAAATAATCTTCAAAGTTGGGTTTTCCTACTTCAATAAATATACCTGTTACAGTGTCTTTGAATTAATGAGAAGACTCTAAACTAGGGTTACCCAAATTTACTGAGAAGAAAGTGGTTGATAGCAGGTTTAGGATGGTGGTGAAGGCTGCTTGCGCTATATCCACTGTTGTATTGGTTTCACTACAATTTTTAGCATAAGAAAGGAGATCTTTTACCTTGTATACCCTAACACTTTGGCTTGCATCAAGTTTGATGGTAGAGAAAACATGGGAGTTACAGATTTTGCGAAAGTTTCTCCATTTTGTTGACACCGGGGTCCAAACTATCGAATTTTCATGGTGATTGAGTGCACAAACAACATCTATAAACTTCCGGTTGGAAAAGGAAATATCATGCCTTTGGAGGGCTTCTTTGGCCATTGCAGCTGAAGAAATAATTACTGTCCGGACTCAACCGAGCTGCAGGGTCATGAGAGAGCCGTATCTCTTGGAAAGCTCGGTTAAGGGGGTATGTGGTTTTATTCCTAGGCTGAAGAGGTTGCCAAAGATAAGTACAATGGGAGGACCTGGTGGTAATGTTCGTGGATGTAAATCACTGCCTTTCTTTGCATTTGATAGGATAAGATGGATTGCAATCCATGCTAGAAGAAGATACAGCACAAAAATTAGGTAATCCATGTTTTATCTGATTGTTCCTCAGCTTGTTATAGTGTGAGGGAACTAAGCTAGTGTATATTTTTGTGGCAATTTTGTCAGGAAAAAGCTAATAAATCACACTTTTTGTCAGAAAAAACCTAATAAAAAATTTTTGGCTAAGAAAAAGCTAATAAATTTTTTTTTGTTGAAAGAAACCAAAAACCTCTAATCTACCTAATTAGTCTCTAATCACTCATAATTATTTACTAAATTCTTTAATTATTTACCTAATTACTAAATCTCACTAAATTATTTTTAAAAAAATTAAATAAATCTAAAAAATATTAAAAAGAAATAAAAAGAAAAAAAAAACCAGCCACCCCCTTAACCCACCCACTGCCAGCCACCCCTCACTCGTCGGCCACCCAAACCCCCACCCCCCTGCCCGCCGCGGCGCCCAGAGATGCACCCAGCGTCGGCGAACCCCATCCCCTCCCTTTCCCCTTTCCCGCTGCCCTGACGCTTTGTGGGTTAGTGGTGCCAATTTGTGGGTGAGGGAAGGGGAGGGGGGTCAATTCCGGCCGAGAAAGGGGGGAGTGGTGCTATCGGTGTAGGGGTGGGGGGGAGGTGGGTAATCGAGTTTGGAATTTCGAGTGGAGGAAAGAGATGGGGATAGATCGCTCCAAAATCGGGGGGGGGGGGGGGAGGATGGCCGGCCTGGGAAAGTTTGCCGGCAATGGCAAGGGGAGTTACCCGGCAGCAAGGGGTAGGGAAGAGTGGCTAACGGGGAAGGGGAGAGGGCTGGATCGGTTTTATATTTTATATATGTTTTTTAATAAATTAAATTATAATTTAATTAAACAATAGGCCCATTAACAGAAATAATAACCAAATCAGTTACATGGTAGTGAAACCTATACAATATGATGATGGTGGTAGTAAAATAAAATAAAATTTAGATTAAATGGGTAGCAAAAGTGAAAATGATGTGGCTAAGTGGTAGCAAAAGTAAATTTGATTTTTTAACGAATAATGATGCTCTAAGGTGTTGTTTGGTTAAGATATATTGATGAGGGAACTGGGAATTCATGGGACTTTAATATATATGTAATGTAGTTTGGTTGACAAAAGATGAAAATTATGAGAGAATTTGCAATTCTGTGGTAATTTCTAATTCTCATAACATGAGGGGATTATCACCTAACCCTCCTAGGTGATTCACAATTCCCTCATGTAAATATATATATGAATTTTACAAATTTACCCTCATTTTTTTTTTTGCAAAAATAGTTTCATACAGTACGTAAAATATATGGAAATTAGATAAAACACACTAAAAAAAACCTACCATTTTATTTCTATTTTTTTTTCTAGGGTTCTTCAAAATAAGTATTTCTTAGCCGGAAATAGCCAAATTTCTTCGGAAATAGCCAAATTTCTTCGGAAATTTGGTTATTTCTGACCCTTTCCCTTTAGTTTTTTCATGTTTTTGTTTTTAAATTCAATAAAATTACGCTCTTTGATGCTATTAATTACTCTTATAGTCGATTTGAGTGTAGTAAGTACCGTTATGATGAGTTTTGTTTTAGTTTTGTTTTCTTAGTTTATAATGGTACATATTGTTCATGGGCAAAGATATGTGCGGGATTGAAGAAGAGGTTAATCTTTCGATGACAATCAGGAGAATCAGGTGAAAAATTTCTCCAAAGTTACAACAGATTGGAAAATTTGTAGATGTCGTATGACTTTTTATTTATAACTGGAAAATTTGTTAATTACTACCTACAAAAAACAGATTTTGTGAATTACTACCTATAAAAAAAAAGTTTGTCAATTACTACCTAATTTTTTTTTTTTGTGAATTGCTACCTTTTCCTTAATCAGCCCCTAATTAAGTGATTTAAAACTCTTAATGACATCATTATCCAGCCAAATTGTAATTAGTTAAAAAAATATAAAAAAAATTAAGAAAATTAATTAAAAATTCAGAAAATTAATAAAAATTCAGAAAATTATTTTAAAAAATACGAAATTAATTAAAATTCAGAAAATTATAAAAAAAAAAATCAAAAACTTATTTTAAAAAATACAAAAACTTAATTAAAAATTCAGAAAATTATTTTAAAAAATAAGAAAATAAACAAAAAAAAATCAGAAAATTATTTTAAAAAATACGAAAAACTAATTAAAAATTCAGAAAATTAAAATAAAAATCAGAAAATTATTTTTAAAAATCAGGAAATTAATTAAAAATTCAAAAAATTATAAAAAAATCAGAAAATTATTTTTTAAAAATACAAAAATTAATTAAAAAATCAGAAAATTAAAAATAAAAATCATA
This sequence comes from Chenopodium quinoa, assembly GCF_001683475.1. Classification (NCBI taxonomy): domain Eukaryota; kingdom Viridiplantae; phylum Streptophyta; class Magnoliopsida; order Caryophyllales; family Amaranthaceae; genus Chenopodium; species Chenopodium quinoa. The sequence continues at coordinate 1,686,715 of NW_018745569.1, forward strand.
AAATTAAAAATAAAAATCAGAAAATTAATAAAAAATTCAGAAAATTATTTTAAAAAATAAGAAAAATTAATTAAAAATTCAGAAAATTAAAAATAAAATCAGAAAATTATTTTAAAAAATCAGAAATTTAATAAAAAATTCAAAAAAATTATAAAAAAAAATCAGAAAATTATTTTTAAAAATATGAAAAATTAATTAAAAAAATTCAGAAAATTAAA
>NW_018745569.1:1687032-1721057 GCF_001683475.1 Chenopodium quinoa
AATGGGGTGCCCCTGAAATGGCTGGCTATTTACTCCAACGGTAAACAAGCAGCCGTTTTATGGCAATCCGGATGGGTGATCATTGGATGATCTATCCTTTTACCAGATGGTACAATGGGGTGCCCCTGAAATGGCTAGCTGTTTACTCCAACGGTAAATAAGCAGTCGTTTCATGGCAATCCGGATGGGTGATCATTGGATGATCTATCCTTTTACCGGATGAATTGTAGATGCAAAGGATCATTTTGAACGGCTGCTAATTTTTCAATAAATGTCGTTTTGAGTTATTTGATCGCTAGAACAATGTACCACCCGGAAGGGAGCAGTTCTCTTCGACGATTTCACCCGGATGGGTGTCGCCGGATGACTGCTCTTTTTGGAGCAGTGGTTTTTTATGTGTTCTTTCGTCTGTGTTTTTGCACTAGACAGGTGCTAATACAATGGTATGAATGGAAATTATGTGCTTTCTCATTTCAATACTATTTACAAAAATTTACAAATTCCTTAGAAGTAGTACTTTTTCAAGTTATCTACATTCCAGGTACGAGGTAACTGCGTTCCGTTTGGGGTCTCCAGGTGGTACGTGCCGTTTTTGACTTCTTCATAAATCCGGTAGGGTCCCTCCCAGTTGGGGGTCAATTTTCCCTGTTCGTGTGCTCTACCGGTTGCCTCAAGCTTTCGTGATACGATCTCCAACTTTAAGGGGCCGTTTGCGCACCCTTTTGTTGTAGGCCCTCGTCATTTGCAGACGGTAAATTTCATGACGCAATACAGCATTGCCCCTTCTTTCAGGTAGGGTATCCAAGGCAAGACACATGGCTTCCCAGTTTGCCTCCTCATCATATAACATGATTCTAAGAGTTGGCTCATATAATTCAATGGGAAGTACCGCTTCCGTGCCGTATGCCATAAGAAATGGGGTTTCTCCGGTTGACCCCTTCTCAGTTGTTCTAATAGACCAAAGAACATGAATTAATTCTTTCGCCCATAGACCGCCTGCTTTTTCAATCTTTTTCTTTATACCGCCTGAGATGAGTTTGTTAAAGGCTTCAACCTGACCGTTTGCTTGAGGACGGCCAACGGATGCAAAGTAATGTGAAATTCCTTGGTCTTGCAACCAAGTTTTGAGGACAGCTGTCTCAAACTGTGGACCGTTATCAAAGACCATTGACATAGGAACACCGAACCGGGTGATGACATTCTTCCAGATGAAGGAGATGACATCTTTAGTCTTGATGCCCTATACCGCCTCGGCTCAACCCACTTTTTGAAATAATCAACAGCCACCAAAATGTATCTACAGCCGCCTAAGGCTGGTGTGTATGGACCCAAAATATCCATGCCCCATTTGGCAAAGGGAATAGGGCTGATGATTGCCGTTAGATCAGTAGTCGGCTGACGGATGAGTCGGCCAAACCTCTGACACTTGTCACATCTCTTTACTAGATCAAGAGCATCTGCCTCAAGAGTGGGCCAAAAATATCCCTGCCGCCTGGCTCTTTTGGCGAGAGTCTTGCCGCCAATGTGTGAACCACAGAAGCCAGCATGAAGATCCTCCAGAACTTCCTTTCCCCTTTCAGGGGTGACACATTTGAATAACGGTTGCATGTACCCCTTTCGGAAAAGTTCACCCTGGTGCATTACAAAGCTTAATGCTCGTCTTTTAAGAGCAGCCGCTTCTGAGGAAACACCCGACAAAGTGTCGTCTATCAAGTACTCTCGGATGGGATCCATCCAGGTAGAGCTTCGATCTAGGATTCCAATGGGATCATGTTCAATATTTTTCTTCTCCATGACCTCCCAAAAGACTGACCTAGGCGTATCACATGTGGCGGATGAGGCCAGCTTTGATAGTGCATCCGCCTGATTATTCTCCGACCTTGGCACTTGACTTATATTGAATTCATCCAATGTGCCGGCCTCTTCCTTGACTGCCTGAAGATACTTAATCATCACCGGATGGGTGGCCTCATAATCACCATTGTATTGGCTAACGATGAGTTGGGAATCAGAACAGGCGTCAACCTTTCTTGCCCCGGCTGTCTTACACATGCGGAACCGGCTAGCAGGGCCTTATATTCTGCTTCATTGTTTGAAGCCTGAAAATTAAATCGTAGAGCATATTCGTATTGGTCTCCTTCTGGAGAATGACAAATGACGCCTACCCCACAACCATTCACGGTGGAACTCCCGTCTACAAATACTTTCCATACTTGTGCGGTATTGTCCGGCTGTACCGGCCAAGTCATTTCGACAATGAAGTCCGCAAACGCCTGACCCTTCATTGTCCGCCTAGGTTCAAATGTTATTTCGAGGCTTTAAATTTCAACAGCCCATTTAATCATCCTTCCGGATGACTCCATTGTAGTCATGGGCCGCTTGAGCGGTTGATCAGTATAAACGGTAACCTGATGGGCTAAGAAGTAAGGTTTCAGCCGTTTGACTACTTTGAACAAGGCTAAACCAAATTGTTCTATCATGGGATATCGAAGCTCCGCATTCCGGAGGACATGGCTTATGAAGTAGACCGGGAGCTAGTTACCGTCTCGCTTAGTAAGGAGAACGACACTTAGGGAATGATCTGAGACGGCTAAGTACATATAGAGAGCCTCATGGGGTAGGGGACTCACTAATCTTGGCAAGGAATGCAAGTGTTGTTTCAGCCTTTGAAATGCAGCCTCAGCCTCTTCACCCCATTCAAATCTTGACCTTTTTTTGATTGCTTGAAAAAAGTAAAGGCACTTGTCACCTGACCGGCTGAGGAATCTCCCCAATGCCACCAGGCAACCTGTAAGCTTTTGAGCCTCACGGACGGTACGAGGCGACTACATGTTGATCACCGCCTGTACTTTGTCCGGATTGGCCTCTATACCCCTTTGATCAATCAAAAATCCGAGAAACTTCCCAGACTCCACACCAAAGACGCACTTCTTTGGATTAAGCATAACTTTGTGCCGCCTGAGGGTGGTGAAGGTCTCCCTTAGGTCAGCTAGATGATCCGCCTGCAACTTGGATTTGACTATCATGTCATCTATATACGCCTCTACATTTCTCCCAATCTGATCATAGAATACCGAGTTCATCATTCGTTGGAAGGTAGCAGACACATTTTTCAACCCAAACGGCACCACCGTGTAACAGTATAACCCCTGATCTGTGACGAAAGCCGTCTTTTCTTGGTCTTTCTTCCACAAGGGTATTTGATGGAAGCCGGAATAGGCATCCATGAAACTTATCAGGGCGTGGCCGGCTGTAGAGTCTACCAAATAATCAATCTTTGGTAGCGGGTAGCTATCTTTTGGACAAGCTTTGTTCAAGTCCGTGTAGTCTACACACATCCGCCAGGTGCCGTTCGGCTTTTTCACAAGGACAACATTAGCTACCCAATCCGGGTAGTAGCATTGCCGAACGAACCCAGCGTCTAACAATTTCTAAACCTCGGCTGCTGCCGCCTGAGATCTTTCCTCGCCATGATTTCTTTTCTTTTGCCTGACAGGCTTCTTTTTAGGATCCACAGCGAGTTTATGTACAGCAAGATCCGGTCTTACACCCGGCATCTCTTCTACTTCAAAGGCAAACACATCTTTGAACTCTCTCAGCAATTGAAGCAAAGTGTCTCCCAAGTTATCAAGAGCAACCGTCCCAACTTTGACGGTTCTGTCTGGCCGGCTGTCCTCTAGGACAATGTCAATTATTTCTCCTGCCGGCTGGGGTCGTAGGCCGTCTGGCCTCTCCCCTGACAGTGATTGCTATTGTGTTTCTTTGGCGGGAGCCATCTGGTCCGCCTTTCTCTTTTTATCGGCTGCCTTAATAGCCAGTAAGTTTGGATCACATACGTCAAGTTCATCCAAATCTTTGTCCTGACCGTCTGTGCCTATTGTATGTTTGATGTCCGAGAGGTAACACTCTCTCGCCATCTTTTGGTCCCCTCGCAGGGATCCGACTGAGCCATCATCCCTCTCGAATTTAATCAACATTAGAGATGGGATGATGACAGCCTTCGAGATGTTAAGGGTTGGGCGGCCGATGATCAAGTTGTAGGCGGTCAGTTCCCCTACAACCAGAAACTTGACAACCATGTGCCGACCCTTCCCCTTTTCTCCAAATCGGATAGGTAGGTCAATAATGCCCACCGGATGCACTACTCCTCCCCCAAAACCAACAAGAGGGTATGGGGCCGGATGTATGCTACTGGGCTTGTACTTGAGTTTTTCAAGGCACCGGTAGCTTATGAGATCGAACGAGCTCCCGGTATCGATTAAGATCCGGCCAACTCGTTGATTGCCGATTTTGCACTCAATGACTATTGGGTCATCATGAGGCCGTCTGACCTCTCCTCTATCTTTCTCGGAAATGTTGGCTTCCGGAAATGAGTTTTTAGACAACTGGCCCTCATCTACTGAGTTGACCAATCTCCTTATGTTATCCTTTGTGCCCCGGATGGTTAGCCCACCTCCAGAAAATCCACCGGCTATTGTTAGGATGGTATCCTCATCCGTGTCAGACAGACTAGCCGGTTTCTTTGGAGGAGGTCCTTTGCCTTGTTTGGGAGCACCTTTCAAGTAGGATTTCAGAGCCCCTTCATCAGCAAGGCGGTCAAAGAGCCGCCTGAGGCTGAAACAACCCTCGGTATCATGGCCTACTTCCTCATGGAAAAGGAAATATTTATTCTTATCCCGGCTACTGACGGGACTCTTCATTGGAGCCGGCTTTTCAAGATTCAGCCGGGCTCTAACTTCTTTGAGAATAGAGGCGCAGTCTTTATTGAATTTGTACTTTGGGACGTACGGATCAGACCTCTTTCTATTTTGGAAGGGTTGTCCGGATGGCTCTGCCGCCCAGACCCCCTTTCGCTTACTTTCTTCCTTTTTTGCCGGTTGGGTAGACCGGTTCTCTCTCTTGTCGGATCTTTTAAAATCCGTTGGAAGTTTAACAGCACAGAGCTCCATGGCTTGAATGTAAGCCTCCGCCTTCATTAATGCCTCGTGAAGGGTGGAAACTCTCTTTCGGACTAAGTCAAACTTAAATGTTGACCCGTCTTTAAGACCTTTGAAAAAGTCAGTATAGGCAACATCATCGGACAACCCTTGAATTTAAATTCTCATCAGGTTGAACCACCTGACATATGACCAGAGCCTTTCCTTGTCTCCCTGCTGAATTGCCCCTATATCAAGGCTTGTTTTTTTGGCAGGGATGTTCATGGAGAAGTTGGATGTAAACCAGTATGCCAACGTTCTAAAGTTCTTGATGCATCCGGCAGGTAAGTTTCCAAACCAACGTTAAGCAATCCCTTTCAACGTTGCTGGGAAGCACCGGCACCATGTGGCATCATCCAAACCGTGCAAATACATCAGGTTGGTGTATGCCATAAGGTGATCTTTGGGATTGGTGGTACCGTCATAGGCTCCCACTAACACATTTTTTATTTTTGATGGCTGAGCCATCTCAGTTATTTCCCTTGAGAACGCCGTCGGCTATTCTCCAAGGTTGAGCAGCCAGAGTTGCCAGTCCATGGGCTGGACGGGCGTCTGCTGACCTCCAAAAAGGCCCGGTTGGGCATAAGGAGATCCAAAAGGCGTGTAGGGTGACCCCTGTAGTGCCGGTTGGATGACATGAGGACCGGATCGAGCGGAAACCTCGCTCGATTGGCTATTATTGTTTGTTTTCGAGTGCCTTCCTGATATTACATGGAAACTGTCTCGAAAGGTCGAAGTTGATGCCGACTCGGAACGCTGCTGAGTTTTCTTATCTTGAATGAACGTCCGGGCATCAGAATAGACCCTTTTGGTCCCATCCGGCTCTATATGCCGGACAGGTTTCCTTGCTCCCCCCATGGGAGTGTGAATTTTCGTGAAGTTTATGGGATTAGTCATCAGCTTTGACTTCGGATGGGGGGTAGACGCTCTACCTTTTACTGTCTTGGCTGTCTTTTTTCCAAGACACCTATCTTTCGCCTGGCCCTTGTGGGAGCCGGCTGATTTATCTAGGAGGCCCTTGATTTCCCCTTTGAAATTCATCATCATAGTCATGAATTCGTCTCTGGAGACTAGGGTGGCACCTCCTGAGGTTGGAGTTAGGCCAAGCGGTTCCCTGTTGGGTAGGCTTTGACCCGCCTGCTGCTCTGCCCTTTCCCTTTTGTCCTTGGAACGTGCATGCTTTGTTCTAAACGAACCATCGGCAGCCGTATAAGTTTCCACCTGATAGTTATCATCTGTATCTTGGTCCGAATGGACCTCCGCCTAGGCAGCAGGCTGACTATCTTTCTCAGGTTGTACAGGTTCTGAAGTCATCTAGAAAGTACTCTCCCCACAGACGGCGCCAGATGTTTGGGGGTTATTTATATGTCCTTCGGGATTACAATTTCCTAGTATGCGTCTTCCTTCGCCTGTACCTGCACAAATAACGGAAAACTCCGGCTGGGGCTGGGGTATTCCGCCTCCGAAGATTAAGTTAGTATCTTACTTAAAGAGGGAATAAGAGCAATAAATGCTTCTCGATTTGAGAGCGTTTGCAATTGGTTTGTGTTTTTTGTTGGTGGTTGGAATATTTGTTTCCCCATAAATGAGGTCTGCCCCTACTATTTATAGTAGGGGAGAGCTGTACCTCAAAAATAGGGTTCAAGATGACACGTGTCACAGAGGGATTGGGCCTCTGTTGGCCTAATAAGGGGTTGACACGTGTCACAGGTTTATTGGCTTGTTTGCTAATCGTTGATAGGTTGACACGTGGCATGATCTTACTAGGCCACGTGTCTGGGGTAATTTTTACCCTAAACACGTATGACTCATTATTATGCACATTGAGGAGGACGAAGACATTTGTTCTCTTAGGTAGCCTTCAAACGATTTAGATACATTTGTTCCCTTCTTGCTACCCATGTTGTTGCCTGTGCCCTTTTATTGTTTATTAGCCACATTACAAGCCTATTTTCGCCCCATTGGTTACTAGTCCCAAGCTTGGCTTGGGGGAGCTATTAGTGAGTGAGGTGAGGGAGTTTGTAGTGTGCATTTTCATTTGCACAGTTTTGGGTGGATTTGAGAAGTTGTTGGTTGTTCTTATTTTTGGTGAATTGGAATGAATATTTGAAAAATTGTTGTTCAGAGTGATATATTCCAATTGATTACAAAGAAAAAAAAAAGAGCAAAGAAAAAAATTGTTTGATGTTCAGATGTTCTATTGAAGGTTTCAAAAAAGAGAAAAGAAAAAAAAATTCAAAAGAAAAAAAAAACGAGAAAAAAAGAGTTCAAAGTTTGTTTACTCAAAGTTCTATAATGTTATATCTTGTATATATGAGTGAAGTTGCAAGTATTGGAAAATTTGCGATATCTTGGATTGGATGTTTGGTGATGTTTTTTGTAGAGTTGAGTTGTGTTGGAGATTTATGGTCGCTATTTAATTTTTACCATTGGTTTTACTAGGATTTGGCTCCCTTAAGCATGGCTTCACTCTCACATTTTCCCAAATATTTCCTACCCTTTGCCTAAGCCTTACATTACAAGCTTTAAAGACCTTCCGACCTTTGTGCATAGAGTTTTGCGAATGTGAAATTAGTTGTTTATCAATGCAAAGAATGATTTGATATATTTCGAGTCGACTATTAGGTTGAGTGCTTTTTTTCTTAAACACACGAGTGTTGTGAGTTTGGGAGGGCATTGTTCACATTAAAAGGGTTGGGCGGAGAGCGATCGGATACATTTTATATCCGCCACATATAGAGTGCAGAGTGCGTGAGCACTAGTCTTGAATTCCATATACACTTGTGGTTTGCTCTATTTGACGATTGTTAGGGAGGATAAGTAATTGGATGGATTTAATTGGTTGATTTTGATGCATACTTGTTGGATTTGCCTTGAATTGGTTATCTTGGTTTTAAATGATTTTTGGGGTGAAGTATGTTTTATCTATTCATTGATGAGCTCTTTGCTTTAGGACAAGCAACGCAAATAGCAGACTTTGCGCAAACATCAAATTTCACACAATATCACAAGCCTTATGGGTTTGCATGTTTCTATAGCTTATTTGCGCAACATCAATCGTCACAAGTTTACAGGCCTTGCGAATAACAGAAATCACACAAATATCAAGCTTTGCACAATCATCAAGCTTTGCATAAAAATAAAGGAAATGATAAGCTTGCGTGATTGCATGTTCATCAGACATATTGCGCAAATAAGTTACAAGCTTATGGGCGTGATTTTTCTTTTACATCAAATTATTGCAAATTTGTTTTCTTCCATTGTTCTGACTTCCAAACTCAGAAATATTTCTTTGAATATATGTAATAAAGCAAACGAAATTTTATTTATTAAAATAAAAAATTACATTATTCAAGGTAATAAAGAAAAACGAACTAACAGTGAACTAAAAGCAAAGTAATAAATTGATCTATCCTATTCCTCTTTCTCCTTTGCGATCCTCTGCCAATGTTTGTCTTCCCCATCGCTTTCTTCCTCTACGCCTTCTTTCACCAGCATAGAGCCCTTAGACGAAGTAACAGTCACGATAGGAAGTTTATTTTCTTCTACCTTCTCTTGATTTTTCACAACGTAAACTTTCTTCTCCTTCACGCCAACCTTCTCTTTCCCCTTGCCCTTAACCGCCACTTTCCTGCGTCTCTCTTTTTCTTTTTCATGATCACAGGCTTAAATTCAACAGGTTTTAAACTCAAACGGTCCTTGGGAGGGGCTTTTCTTTCTCCTAGGCGTTTCTTCACAGGCACCACTGCGTTTGATTTGGTCTTTTTCGGTCTTGGAGAAGCGTTAAGCCATTTTCTAGGAGAAACAGTCCAAGTAGGTCTATCAACCCAATATATTTCAAAGCGCCCAGCACATAAGGGGAATTGCGCAGGCATCTCTCTGCTTTCCGGGATGACTTGCTCCATCCCATACTGTCTCATTATTCGTGATTGAAAATAAAAAGTTAACAGTGAAAAGGAAGGAAGACGGCAATAGGGAGTACGGTTTACTCCAACCATTGTATCAATCTTCCACCAGGGAACTTCCCAACGAATGGTAAAATTTCGGCCTTCGAAGAAATGACGCCATTCATCAACACCAATAAGCATAGAAAACCTGCGTTTTCTTCGTGTCAGGCTATTAGGCGTATATTTCTTGCAGTCACCAGGGGGTTCTATTAGGCCTAATCGTTCCATGAGCCATATCTGTACAACAAAGAAAGAACACAGTTATTTTATGAAACTTAAAAATTCTAAATTTCTGAAATTAGAATGCTATTTTTTCATACCTGTAACAATAACGGCGCCCCCTGTAAAGGAGCACTGGGATTCTCCTTCAAAACATCTAAGTTCAATAAAGTCTCGCCCAAAATTACAGGCATGGGATTTCTCCCTGATTCAATTTGCTCCACAATCGATTGCACACATGATCTCCCCTTCTTCCCTAAACCATTGATCAGCAAGAATTTATGGCACATACAAAACACGTAAGTGTAGACACCTAATTCGGTGTCTCCCCAAAACGAGACCCGATGATGAAGGTTATCTACTCGTTATATTGACAGTGTGGTTTTTGATTTACAGTGTGTACAATTTCCCTAAACCTAGCCCAATTAATTTCGTGACTTTAAGTCCTAAATTCTAGTATTTCGTGCCTTTCAAATGGTCCAAATAATCATGTTTTCGTGCCTAGTTAGTAGCCCAAACCATTTTTTTGGCCTTACTTAATCACTAAACCCTAATTCAAAGCCTGATTTGTTGCAACGTTCTAAAGAATGGACAAAGTTATGGCCAAAATACTAAAAGCGGTCCAAAATGCTGAAAAAGCCCATTACGGGTTAAACTAATTACGAGCCCTAAATAAGTTCGGCCATTAGGTTTCTTAAACCTAATTGGGAACTTATTTTGAGTGATCTCCAAGGTATTCCATTTTAAGGATTTAGTTTGTATTATTTTCTTGAAAATAATCTTGAAATTAATATGGTTTACAGATTTTATCCAAACCGCAAGTTCTACAAATCTTAAAATGTTTTATCAATTTTATTTTTCTTTGGCCGAAAATAATGATGTCCATGTGATATGGTTGGATTGTTCAAATTTATTCACAAGATTCATTAAATAAATAATTCTTTTAATTAAAGAAAAATATTCCTAATATTTATCTTTCTATGAATTTTGGAATTTTGATCATTTATCAATTTTATTTTCTTTGGCCAAAAATAATCTCATGTGGCCGGTTGACATGAGAATTAAAAAGATAATTATTTCTTTGCTTTATTTTATTAAAAATAATAATTCCTAATTATTATTTTTTCTGTAAATTTTTATCGTCGGATTTATTAAAATCTTTCAAGACTCGATCACAACCCTTGGATTTAGGTTAGCCATGAATGATACTTGATGACCGAGTATTAATATTTTGAGGCTCAAATTAATTAAAATTCTTTTATTATTTTTAAAGAAAATAATTTCACAGAATTTATCCTTTGTAAACTGTTTAAACCGTTGGATTTAATCTAAATTGATCACAGACCATTGAATTTATTTAATTATTGCCGGTCACTTATTTATTTATATTCCAAATTATTTTAAATGGTTTTAATGTATTTTTATAATTATATATTCTTAAGAATTATTAAAATCAATAATTACGGATCGTTAGATTTACAGTGCTCATTTTACAGTCGTTGATCATTTCAATCGAGCATTTTCATTGGCTACTTCATTTATTTAGCTCTATCATTTCCATGCCATTTTCCCCTATAAATACCCATCAATTTCCCCTCACTCAACACACAACGAATACCCAAAATACTCTAGAGTTTGTATTGACGAACTCTCTCATTCCTCTCTTCTTTTGTAGTCTTCGAATTCCCTTAGGAATCCCTCACCTCACGCACCAAAATAGGCCTTAGATCAGCTCTTTAGCCACGCCAAAACACCCTTAGCCACACCACAAATACATTCGTTTATTTCCTCACACTGCCGCACATTTCTAGCACTCAAACAGCACCATTCGCAGCGTGTTTCTTAGAAACCGCTGCCTATTCCCTTTTTACAGCAGACTGTCTTTGCTGCTTAGAGCAATTGGCAGCGATCCTTTCAGCAAACAACCGCTGCTAATCCTTCCTTCATCATAGCGCCTGCTTGGTGCACACTTTTCAATCAAAATCCATCGTCAAGGGCACTTAGACCGAGACAAGAAAGGTTTAGCCTGAGGGTCTCGAAACTTAAATCTTTTATTTAAATAATTAGAATAATTTAAATATTATTTATTCTTCTCTTGTCATTACTAACGGTTTCTTTGCGGTGTGTTTTTTTTAGCCATAAAGCAGTGCTTCAAGGTGCCTTTTTCATCCCTCTCTTTGATCTATGATTGATAGGAGCATGCTAGGCTTTATGCGTTGATTTATAGTATCATGCTGTTAGGTTTTACAGTAAGTGCAATCAAGCAAAAACTTAAAAATCGTGTGGGACAAAACCTAAAATTATAAATACAATTACAATGTAATGTAATTAACAAACACAACTATGGTGTTCCAATCAAGTATTATAATCTAAGAAACTACAGAAATTTCTAAAGAAAACACTAATGAGAAGGTTAATTACAGTTGCCTAAACTCCAAGCCGAAGAACCACACATGAACATGAGAATCGTAATGCCCCTTGAGACTATGACCTTGATACACTGTCAAAGGTGTATGAATACTTTCATAAAGGAATTAATTTCCCCCACACGGTGCTTGGGTTATTCCGGAAATTTCCTTTGAGATACAATTGACAGCCCTTTTCGTTCTTAGCACAAAGAATCGAAACAAAGATGAATAGATTCACAAATTTAAAATGATTGTAAGATTTTTCTCACAAAAGTTTACAAGGTTTTTGAGAGAAAATTGTAGAAAATACTTATGGAGAGAACCACTAATTTTTTTGTCTATATCCCAATCTGAAATCAAGCCTTTTAAGAAAGACTTAATCGACAGAATTTCGCGAACACCGACTGGCGCGGGCGCTCCACCAGGGGGCGCGGGTGTCCCTCAAAGTGGAGCGGGTGCGCCTCTCCTGAACTTGCGAAATTCAACAAGGAAGGCAGAGTGGTACGCGGTTTAGGCGCGACCACAGGCGCGGGCGCGCCACCAGACGCGCGGCTGCGCAAACTACAACCTTCCAAATATCCAAATTCCAGTGAGGTCCGCGCTTTAGGCGCGACCTCAGCGCGGCCGTGCATACCTAGCGCGGGCGCTACTCATGGCTCGCGAACGCGCAACCATCAACACTCTAAATATTCCAACACATGCTAGGGTTTTCATTGATTTACAGCATGCTGTTTATTTAGTTTAATATGCGAATACCTATTAATTATGCGTATGATGTATATGCCTCTTATTTATGCGTGATATGATGTGCCTGGAGCATATTTTTAGCATGTTGCTTGTGATTACAGAAAGGTTTATGCAAGAATGATAACATATGCAGTAGGTTTATGCAAGTATATGTTATGTGTAGTTACAACATGTTTACAGTGTGTGTTATGCAGTAGTTACAGCATGTTTACAGTGTGTTATGCGTGTTGACAGCATGTTTACAGTGCATATTTTGTGTGTTTACAGCATGTTTTATCATATTGAATTGCTTTATTGCTTTCAATATAACTCGTTGAAATGCTCTTTTCCTCACGCCAATCTTATTTTGATACATCCTTAATTGATATTGGCACACCTCCAAGTGAAAAGAGCATAAAAATTGTGTTAACACAAATTAAAGGGTGTACCAAAAACTACTCTTGATATGCCAAAATTATTTACTGCTTATTAAGACTAGATACATGTTATACATTGAGTTTGACTTGAATTTTGTGTAAAAAACATGCTATCAAAACAATTGGTGTCGTAAAACATTAGTGTATGTTTGTTATATGTTTTTTACATTATTTTGTACTTGTATGTTTAATTGTCACCAACTTGCTTAATTAATCAAATTATATAAATGACTTCAATCAAAGAATAAGACGTAATTATAATTTAGGTTTTTTTAAAAAAAATCATTTTCATCGCTTTAATATTGTAATAAATAAAATGAGAAAATAAATCAATCTATTTATTATTTTAATGTGGTATTCATGAACCCCAAATGATCTTATCTCATAATGCCACATAAGTAACCATGTAATTTCATAAAAAAAATGAACTAAGTTAATTAGTCAACAATTTATAGCTACTTACCAATCTAACTATCTAGGTAAATAAACAAAGTAATGTTCATTCAATATCTATCAAATTAAGCAATAAGATAATTTCAGTATAATAAAAGATTACAATAGAGAATAATTACATATAATTATAATTTTTGATATGTAATATTGTGTGAATGTTCATTATGCCGATTAGTAATATTATGAAATATTCTAGATTGTATTGGAAACCCTAATCCTCTTATGTGTACCCTCAAATATAATTATATAAAATAAGACTGATGATTTATTCTCTCCCTAATTTCTCTCCTATTATTTTGAGGTAGGGCAAGCCGGGCAACCACGTTAATCAAAGAAGAAGCAACTACATTTATTTTCTATTTTCTCTTAGAACATATTACTACCCCTGTCACCCTACAAACCTATTTTTTCAATTTATATGAGTATAAAAAATTAGAAACAGACATGTAAATATGTGACTGAGGGAGTACCATTTATAAAAATCGGTCCAAATTATATGATCATACAATAATGCCGTATTAGGGGTACATGGTGCATTTTTTTAATTCTCATGAGTACACGCACAAAACACTTTCCAAACTAAAAACAACTCATACTCCGTAATACAATACAATTTGAAAGACAAAATACTACCTTCAGTTATAATTATGTGCAACTTTGGGGTATTTTTTTGTGAGATATAAAATATTCCAAAGTTGCACATAATAATTACCGGAGGTAGTAAATTATTTATAATTTGACTAATATTATTAACAAAAACAAAAATCAAAAAACAAAAAACCAATCAACTATAATTTTACTTTTATTCTTTAATTAAACCCCTATTGCTTCTGCAGTTCTGCCAATAAATACTTTATGGCTGATTTAGAAAAAAAATTATGGTCAATCGCATAAAGTAATATGTAGCTCTATTGTTCACATGCATACTATCCTATAATTTTCTAAGCAATTAGTAATAGATTTATTTGTCCTAAAATTTGGAGGAATAGATAAGAATTATTTGGATAGGTAGTATGATCTTTATCTAAGAAATGAGTTATAGGAAAAAAAGGAGAAAATTAATTGAAAACTATTTGATAACTCCACCTTGATGAGTTTGATAAATATGTATGATGGAAGTCAAACAGGAAGTTTAAGTATGAGGCCCAATTTATTTTGTTTACTTGATTAAGTCCAATACTACATTTCATTATTTTATTGGGCTAACCTTGTTATTCTTATTTGATTAAATATTGGGCTAAGCTATATATGGGTTGTGCATTGATATGCTATACAAATCCACTGACTTTATTTCTATAGTATAATGCATGTGCTATCCAAAGTTTTCTCATGCAAATTGGACATGTGTTGAAGTTTTTGTGCCAAGTGTTGAATGAGTTTTGTGACAAGTATTGTATGCATTCTTTTTTGCTGAATAACGTGTATGTGATGAATTTTAGTCAAAGACTTTTTCATAACATATTTCATATAATTCTATCTTAAAATTGGTTACTTAATTTCTATCAACAACTTTGATGAAATTGTGTTTACTCGAAGTTGTGATTGAGTGTTAGTCTTTTATTTCTAGGAATTGAGTGACTAAAGTGTAGTGAGGAAGTGCTACGTAAAGGAAGATAGTGAGATCTTCTAAGGACTTTGGTGCTCTAAAGGAAGAAATAAAAGAAGGATTAAATCCTACGGGTTGGACAACCAATAGGCGGAGACGTAGGCACATTTGCCGAACTTCATAACAATTTCTTGTCTCTTGTCTCTATTTAATTTTCTGTCATTTGTTATTGCTTTACATTCTGAAAATTTGTTCTCGTATCTAATACTCACTTCCTCATAGTCAAGGTCGTTTTATAGTCTTTTGAAACGTATTTTAAGACCTTGAGATATAAAACTTGAATCAGTAATTCCGCCTTTGAAACTGATCTCAAGGCCTTGAAATTCTGCAGTTTTCACGAAAAACGTCCATACTCTATTCAACCCCCCCTTCTAGAGTATTACTTGTGTTTATTCCATTACCATTGTGATCCTTCATTTGGTATCAGAGCGTTTCAGGTTTCACACAAGGATTTAACAGTCCGCGAAGATGAATACAATTGGTGATGGAGGCTTTGCTCATGGACGTTCCGCAAATCTTCCCCCTCTCTTTTGTGGCAATAACTTTGCCCATTGGAGATATCTCATGCAAATGTTCATCATAGATCAAAGCATGGAGCTGTGGGAGATCGTTAAGAAAGGACCGAAGGTGCCCACAAAAACAAATTCCTCTGGTGCAACAGTGCCAAAGGATGAAAGCGAGTTCAATCAAACGGACCTTGAAAGTGTAGCAAAAAATTACCGTGCCATGAACTTGCTGTACTGTGGACTCGATGCTAATGAGTTTAACAGGGTGTCCTCTTGCAAAAGTGCCAAGGAGATATGGGACAAACTCGTTGTCACATATGAAGGAACCAGTCAAGTCAAGGAAACTAAAATCAATATTTTCCTTCGACAATATGTACTCTTTAAAATGCTGCCTAATGAGACTATCAAAGAGATGTTTACAAGGTTTACCCAAATCATAAATAACCTTGACTCTCTTGGAAAGTATTTTTCAAATGAGGAGAAAGTTAGAAAAATTCTTAGGTGTCTCCCAAAAACAAAGTAGGGACCCAAAGTCACTGCCATAGAAGAAGCGCAAGATCTAAGGACCTTGCCACTTGATGACCTCCTTGGGAAACTCATTACCCATGAGATGTCACTGAATGAAGACGATGAAGAGCCTGCCTCATCCACTAAGGGGCTAGCTCTCAGATCCAAGAAGGTAGAAGAATCAACGGAAGAAGTGATGATTCCGATGATGAAGAAGATGATGAAGATCCATTTGCCCTCCTTTCAAGAAGCCTTACCAAAATCCTCCAGATGAAGAAGAAGTTTGCCAAAGGAAGGAACAATGGACAATTCAACAATCGGCAAGAGAAAAGCAAAGGAAGATCATTCAATAATCCCAAATGCTACGAATGTGGTGATGGAAGTCATCTCATAAAAGATTGTCCTTTGAGAAAGAAACCAAAATCTTTCAAAAAGGACAGCAAGAAGAAGGCGATGGTGGCCTCTTGGAGTGAGTCAGATTCAAGTGACTCAGACGAAGAAGACCAGAACAACCTTTGCTTAATGGCAGAAGATGATACCTCCAAAGAAGAACATCTCAAGGTAATTGTAAATAATTTAATATCCAGTCCTTCTAATGTTCGTTCTGATTTCTTGTATAATATGATTGTAAATGAGGAAAGCTTGGTACAAGAGTCAAAAATTTTAAAAGAAAAACTCAGTAAGCAAATAGATATTACTGAGAGTTTAATTAAAGAGTTTTCAGATTTCAAAGAAACTCATTTAGCTTTTGAAAACAAGGTCAAAGAATCTGAAGTTTCCTTTGAGAATCAGATCAAGACCTTGAAAATGGAAAACAATACCTTAAAAAGAAAACTTACGTCTTTAAATTTTCAAAACGACACTCTTGAAAAAGAGAAAAACAAACTTTCTGAAAGGTGTTCAAATCAGCATGTTATATTAAATAAATTCACCAATTAGGAAATTGATTTTGAAAAAATGTTGGATAAAACCCAATCAACTAGAGATAAAACTGGTCTTGGTTTTAATCAACATTTAAATAAAAAGAAACCTACTGTTTTTGTAAAAGCTAAAGGAAGTATAAATGGTCCAACTTGTTTTTACTGTTGTAAAAAAGGTCATACCAAGCTTACCTGTCCATTTAGAAGAAAAGATCCTCATATTATCAAGAATACTTTTCCCTATTTTACTCGAGGCCAAATCAAGCAAATTTGGGTTGTTAAGGGTACTAGACCACCTAACATGGTCCATCCTGACTATAACTCAAAATTTGTTGTTTGGTCTAGAAAGGTTTGATGATTTGTTATTTTTCAGGATAACTTGAAAAAGAAAGACTATAGGTGGATCTTAGACAATGGATGTTCTCGCCACATGAGTGGGAATCCTGCCTTATTCTCGAAAATTGAAAACAATTTATGTGGAACCATTACTCTTTGAGACAAAAATAAATGCAACATCGTCGGCATTGGTAAGATTGGAGATGATACATCAAATTCAATTGATGACGTATATCTAGTTGATGGCCTAAAATACAACCTCCTAAGCATTTCTCAACTATGCGACAAAGGTAACGAGGTAACTTTTAATAATGAGAAATGTGAAGTAAGAAGTAAGGATGGTAAGATTATTTTAACTGCTCCTAGAAGTAATGATGTTTATGCTTTTAATTCCAATTTTGTTGAAAATCCCAGTCTGAAGTGTCTCAAGGCCTTGACTGAGGATTCAAGGCTTTGGCACAGAAGACTCGGTCATATTAACATGCATACTTTGAAAAAGCTTTCAGCACAGAATTTGGTACGTGGGTTGCCTGATCTAAATTTCAAGCATAAAGAGTTATGCAAAGCTTGTGCTAGAGGTAAACAAACGAGATCATCATTCAAACCAAAAAAGGTTGTAAGTACTTCTAAACCTCTTGAGCTTCTACACATAGATTTATGTGGTCCTATGCGTGTCAAATCTCCCAAAGGTAA
The DNA here is from genome assembly GCF_001683475.1 of Chenopodium quinoa. Classification (NCBI taxonomy): domain Eukaryota; kingdom Viridiplantae; phylum Streptophyta; class Magnoliopsida; order Caryophyllales; family Amaranthaceae; genus Chenopodium; species Chenopodium quinoa. The sequence goes on from NW_018745569.1 coordinate 1,704,767, forward strand.
TAGATACATTCTTGTTGTTATTGATGATTTTTCAAGATTTACTTGGGTTTCATTTTTAAAAGAAAATTTTGATGCTTTGTTGGAATTTTCAAAAATTTGCAAAGAAGTTCAAACACAGAAAAACCTACATGTGGTTGCTGTAAGAAGTGATCATGGTAGAGAATTTGATCAACGGAATTTTGAAAACTTTTGTGCAAAATATGGTATTTCTCATAATTTTTCTGCTCCTAGAACGCCTCAACATAACGGAGTTGTGGAACGCAAGAACCGTACTCTAGAGGATATGTCTAGAACAATGCTTTTAGAAAATGGGTTACCTAAATCGTTTTGGGCAGAAGCTGTAAACACAACAAACTATGTTTTAAATCGCTGCTTAATTCGTCCTATTTTAAAGAAAACCCCTTATGGATTATTCAAAGGGAGAAAACCCAATATCTCTTATCCTTTTGGATGCACTTGTTTTGTGCACAATAATGGTAAAGATAATCTTGGGAAATTTGATGCACGTAGTGATGAAGCAATTTTACTCGGTTATGCTCTCAACTCAAAAGCTTATAGAGTTTATAATAAACGTACTAAATTAGTTGAGGAAAGTATTCATGTAATTTTTGATGAAACCGAGAATGGTACTTTGAGTGATTGTTTTACAGGTTTAAAGTTGAATAAATATGAAGAAGCAGGTACAGATGATGATAGTGATGATGGTTCTTCTGAAATTCCAAGGAATCCTACAAGAAATATTCAAGAACCTATCCAAACTACAGACGAACTAAATCAGACACCTGCTTCTCCATCTCAAAGCCTTGAAACCACATCTCAAGATCTTGAATCTGAACCAGAAACTAGTCAAACTTCATCTCAAGGCCTTGAAACTGTACTACACGAACAAACATCCTCTCCCTTACTAATGCGTAGGAAGTTTAAGCATGCTTCATCTCATCCTATTGATACAATCATTTCTGACCCAAATGCTGGAGTTCAAACCAGATCAAACCTCAAATCACTTTGTGCCTTTCATTCTTTTGTTTCCCTTGTTGAGCCCAAAAATGTCAAAGAAGCTTTGCTTGAGCCGGATTGGATTATTGCAATGCAAAGTGAGCTAAATGAATTTGAAAGAAACAAAGTCTAGAATCTTACTCCAAGGCCAAAGGACAAGTCAGTAATTGGAACAAGATGAGTTTTCAGAAATAAGTTGGATGAAAATGGTAAGATTATTCGCAACAAAGCAAGGTTAGTAGCCCAAGGCTATAACCAAGAGGAAGGTATTGATTACGAAGAAACTTTTGCTCCTGTTGCTCGTATTGAATCTATTAGAATTTTGCTTGCTTTTGTTTCTTTTATGCGTATTAAATTGTTTCAAATGGATGTTAAATGTGTGTTTTAAAATGGTTATTTAAAGGAGGAAGTTTATGTTGAACAACCTCCTGATTTCGAAAATGATTCTTTTCCTGATCATGTTTTTAAACTTGATAAAGCTTTATACGGTTTGAAACAAGCCCCAAGGGCTTGGTATGAGCGTTTATCAAAATATCTTTTGGAAAACGGTTTTTCAAAGAGGTCAAGTTGACAATACACTTTTTGTTAAAATCAAGTCAAATGACTTATTGATTGTTCAAATATATGTTGATGATATTTTGTTCGGTGCTACTAACGATTCTCTTTGCAAGGAATTTTCAGATATTATGTGCAAAGAATTTCAAATGAGTCTTATGGGTGAACTTACATTTTTCCTTGGCTTACAAATTAAGCAAGATAGAAAAGGTTTATTAATCAAGGCACATATACTCGTGAGCTTCTAAAGAAGTTCAATATTTTGCAATCTAAAGAAGCCAAAACACCTATGAGTTCAACCTTGTCTTTAGACAAAGACGAGAATGGTAAGTCAGTAAACCAAAAGGAGTATAGAGGTATGATCGGATCTCTACTTTACTTAACTGCAAGTCGCCCTGATATTATGTTTAGTGTATGTATGTGTGCTAGATTTCAAGCAAATCCAAAAGAGTCACACTTAACTGCTGTTAAAAGAATTTTGAGGTACCTAAATGGAACCAAAGATTTCAGTCTTTGGTATCCAAAAATAGCAACTTTGAGCTTGTTGGATATTCTGATGCTGACTTTGCAGGATATAAAGTGGATAGAAAAAGTACTTCTGGTTGCTGTCAATTTTTAGGTTCTTCACTTATTAGTTGGCACTCTAAGAAGCAGAATTTTGTGGCTTTGTCTACTGCCGAAGCACAATACATTGCAGCCGGTGCTTGTTGTTCCCAAATTTTATGGATATCTCAACAACTCAAAGACCTTGGCATAAACTATTCAGGTATTCCTTTAAAGTTTGATAATACTAGTGCTATCTCAATTGCGAAAAATCCTGTACAGCATTCACGCACTAAGCACATTGATGTTCGACATCACTTTTTACGAGAACATGTTGAAAAAGGTGATATCTCTATTTCTTTTATCCCTACAAACTTTCAAGTTGCTGAATTGGGGATGTTAATAAAGATGCAACTTCCTAGGGGGAGCAAAGGTATGTTATTTACTGCTTTATTTGGTGTCTATGTATAATGAGCTCTTTATTTTAAGGGCTTGAACTATATTTCAAAGCCTTGAAATATACCTGCTCAAAATTAATAATATTGGAATATTAATATTTGGTAATTATTCTTGTGGATAATTATTAAATATCTTTTAAAAAAATTTTTAATTTAATTTTTTTTAAAGGTATCTTTTGTGCTTAAAACCGTCACTTTGTTATCTTTAAATTTTTTTTATCATTTTTTTAAAATATATCTTTTCAATGATTCAAAATATTTTTATTTACTTAAATAATTTAACAATTTTTGCTTCAACCGTCACTTTTGGATTTCAAAGATATTTTTGGGTATATTTTTAAACCACATCACTACTTTCTCTTTCTAGCCGTCACCTCATTGCTTTCTCTCTCTCTACTGATTTTTTTTCTCCTCCTCTACACTCTTTCTCTCTTTCTCTTTCTATCTCTTCTTCCACTCATTAATTCCCTCTTCTTTCACTCCTTTCACACGCCACTTTTCAACTTCTCTGATTTTCCTTCTTCCCAATTTCCCACTTTTCAATCCTTATTTATTTCTTTTTACTTTTCCCGATTTCACTCATCTCTTTCTTCTTTTTTCACACATCTTCACTTCACTTTTCTTATTATCACTCATCCTCCTCTCATCCCTCTTCTCAATTACCCTTTCATTCTTTCAAAGCTTCCCAAAATGGCTCCCAAAAGAAAGATGGTCACTCGATTAAAAAAGTGTGCTCGGGAAAAGCTTAAGAAAGTCCCTCAAGTTCCTGAGTCAGAACCATCTCAATCGAACTCTTCATCTACTCCTATTGATGATTCAACTCCCGTCCCGGCTCAAACAAGTCATGTTGAGGTATCTTCTTTACTACCACTCTCTTGGTTTATTTCTCAAACAATTGATGGAAAGTGGAAAGATGGGTATCATTCTAGAAAGCTCTGTTTTTGTGAGCCAATTGATACAACTTTAATTGAGTCCGAAACTTTGAATTGCTTTACATTGTTCAAAAATTCATCGCTTTACAAATTAGCTTCTATTTCTGATTTTGCATTTCCTCGTCTCACTCGACTATTCTATATCAACATGACTGTTCACAAATCAAAGGGTGATATTCTATTAGAAACCATTATCAAAGGAAAACCAATCTCTCTTGATAGTACCACTCTTGCCAATATACTCGGTACTTCCCCAGATTTCTCACGAGATTCATACCCTTCTCGTTCTGAACGCATTTCGAAGGCAAGGGAGCAATTTATTGCTTCTGAGTCTTCCTCCTCTCGTCAACTCACTCACTCCTCCCTCAAGCTTGAACCCAAAATTATCTTCACTTATTTGGTTCGCTGCATTTTACCCCGTTCAAACTCAAGGGAATTGGCCTACAGTTTCAGAACCTACTATTCTCACAGTAGAGGAATATGGGGTAGTGAAGCGATACAGGGATCAAGAGGAGAAGCGAGTGGCAGAAATGGAGAAAGACTCTATAATGGCATATGGAAAAAGGCGCTATGCACGGAAGGCCAAGGGTTTTGCTCGTAACTCCTTTTGGTACAGGAATTGATATTTGTTGTTTTTTACAAACTATGATTTTAATCTGGGTCTGTAATCCTAACACTTTTTTAAAACTTTTTTTTATTATTCCAACATTAGAGCATGTGCAATGGAGGGGATTCATGAATCCCCTTAATTCTTCTCTCTCATTCTCTCCTTTTGACACATCATTTCTCTTTCTTCCACATCATTTTCCACTATCTCCATCCTCTTCCTCTTCCTCTTTCTTTATTTTTTCCCACAACAAAGGGGATTCATGAATCCCCTTCCTTTCTATTTATGCCCCACCAACTTCTATTTTAGATATTTGTAAATTTAATATGACAAATTATTATAACTAGATTAATGACAATTTTAATATAATACAAAAATGTACAATTAATGATAATTTAAAATGCATAATTAGTAAGTAGAACGGTTGTCATGCATATAAAATAGTTAAAAAGGAACGTTGCAATACATTATGTAAAAAGACAATTCATGAAATTCGGAAACACAAAAATACATTAAAAGCCGATAATTGAAAAACGAGAAACTAAATCATAAATACGTTTTATTTTTAAGGTGAGTTGACAAAAGTGCTCCCAAACCTAGCCATATATGTTCCAGCAAATCATTCTTCAAAGATGTATTAATTTGTTTATCACGAAGATTTTCTCGTGTAGCCATCATTGTAGCTAAATTTTTATCTTTATAACGCCCAGGGGTAACGGTGAAAGTTGTTGCTCCTCTCCTTGATGATCCTGCTAGATTCTCAGGTTGTTCGTTGGAAAATTCCGTTGGATCCCAATAATTCATGTAATTATCGCGCTCGTCTTCTACAATCATATTGTGCATGATAATACACGCCATCACAATTTTCCATAGCATTTCGACACTCCATGCCAAAGCCGGATGTCTAATTATTGCAAATCGAGCTTGTAGCACACCAAATGCACGCCCAACATCTTTTCTAATACTCTCTTGTTTGATTGTAAACAACTTCTGTTTAGGGGTTTGTGGGGAGGTAATAGCGGAAATAAATGTTGCCCATTTTGGATAAATCCCATCTGTGAGATAATATCCTTGGTTATAGGTATTTCCATTCACAGTAAAATTAACTTGTGGAGCTCGACCATTTAAAATATCGTCAAAGACGGGAGAACGTTGAAGAACGTTTATATCGTTGCATGTCCCTGGCGTGCCAAAAAAGGCATGCCAAATCCATAAATCCCAAGAAACAACAGCTTCTAAGATCACCGTCGCCCTTTTAGATCTTCCTTGATACATTCCTTTCCATCCAGCTGGACAATTTTTCCACTCCCAATGCATGCAATCGATGCTCCCCATCATGCCAGGAAAACCCCTTTCTTCCCCTTGTTTAAGGAGACGAACAAGATCTTCGGCGTTTGGCTTCCGCAGGTATTCTGTTGAGAATTCACGAATCACTCCATCAACAAAGTGTATAAGACATTCTCTTGCCGTACTTGCCCCAAGTTTTTAGATACTCATCAATTTGATCAGCTGGGCAACCATATGCTAACATTCTCATTGCTGCGGTGCATTTTTTGAATTCCAGAAGCACCCAGTCGCATTGTGGCATCTGGATGTTGTTGAAAAAATCTATCAGTTGCACTCAACGTATTCACTATCTTCATGATTAGAGGTTTTCGCATACGAAACCTACGTCGAAACTTTTCATCGCCGTATAATGGATGATCACTAAAGTAGTCTGTAACTAACCGATCATGTGCTCCTTCACGATCTCTTGGAACGATCCACCTTGACATTTTTTCACGTCGTGAACCATGAACTTCTTGTTCTTCTACATCGGTGTTAACAACATATCTTACTGTATCCTCTATCACTTGTTGTTGTCGATTTTCCTCAATAAAATCTAACAACATGGAATCGTATATTTCATCACTAGAAGTAGAAGAACTAGAATCAAAATTCATTTTACAATTTTTTGATAATATTTTTATAAAACTGAATGTTAGTATTTGTATGACAATGATAGAATTATATGTGAATGAAACTAGTCAATATATAGACAATATGATCCACATGAACTAAGTAATAATGCAAGAGAATATTTTGGTAACACATTTCAAAATTTGAATTATGATATGTATGTCAGAAGATTAGATTTTTGCATGACAATAATCTATATCTTTGCAGAGATATGTATGGCTTTACAGAAAAGTTGACATATGAAGTAGATGTATCAATGCATGAAGTGACTACACACTGAATTTTGTTTTTTTTGTTTTTTACCACTCCTAATAATAATAATTACAAATTAATAATAATAATAATAATAATAATAATAATAATAACAGTCATAATAATAGTAATTATAATAGTAACTATTACAATATGATTAAACATATATTAAAAACATTAAAAAAAAAAAAAAAAACTAATACATTAAAAAAATTAAAATAAATTCAGAAATAAATAAGACATTAAAAAAAACTAATACATTAAAAACATGAAATAAATAAAACATTAAAATAACATATAAGAAGAACAACTTCATAAGAACCTATTACTAAATTCCTCTCTAAGCTTCTTGTACATTTCTACCTCAAATTCATCAAGGTTAGGTTTCATCATCAACATATTTAACATTTTGAACTTCATCTCCTCTTCCTTTTGCCTTTTCCTTTCTTCATCTCGCTCTCATATTAAGGCCATCATTCGTTCTCCTTGGTCATACCTCTTGTCACTACATTCTGCAAGAGTTGTATTGAACGAATTAAGGTTTATAGATGAAGACGAAGAACCAGATTCCATTGCTAGTCTCTTCGTCTTTTTTATGCCATCTGGTCGAGTTCGTGGTTTTCCACCTTCAACAGTTGGTGATTCTGGTTCAGATCGTTTTGCACTTCCTCCGCTTTCAGCAGGTAATTGCATGACCTCGTTCGGATCCCATTTTAGAAAAGTTTTGCATAACTTCAAAACAATGTTGTAAATGGAAATGTTTACCTTTGTTCGCCATTGCAAAAGCATTGTGTGCACGTTTTTCAACATCTGCATCTAATTGTCCACTCTTCGGATGTCGTATATCGTAACTGTATACCTCTACCCACTTGTTCACATTCGAATTAATGTGATCCCAACGTTGTTGTAAGGACTTAGTATTCCTCGTCTTCTGGAGCTCATCAGGATTTGCAAGCCGTGCTTGTTCGTACAATTTACAAGCTGCAGCCCAAAATCCAGCCTTAGTCCTTTTTGTATTTTTTGTAACATTTCCCCGGCGTTGATGTAAGCCGAAACAAGTGCGTTATCCTCTGCTACACTCCATGAATTCCTCGGCATAGTCTCTCCAACGACAACATCATCAAGATCCTCTAGATGTTGTGCTTCTCGTACCTCTTCAGTTGGAGTTGCGTTCGTGCTACCATCTCCTCCCGGAGAATGGTCCATAGGTTGGGTAAAATGTTGAGACATGGGAAATAATGGACTATGTTGAGAAAAATGTTGGTGAAATTGGGTTGTATCATTTGGATTCATTGGTCTTGGTTGATTACCAAACCATTGTAAGGCAGCTTGAAATTGAGGATTATTGAGGATATTTGGATCAAAAGGAGGATTATTTGAATTATTTTGAGAGTTTGGAATATTTTGAAAATTCAAATTTCTTCTTAAATTTGGATTATTTCGATCCATATTGAAAGATAAAATGTAATGACTTAAATTGAATATGAGTGAGATTAATAGGAAAAGGAGAGAAAATATGGAGAAAATGAAGATTTTGAAAATATGGCAAATTTAGGTTCATTTTATAGAGAAAAAAAATAATATAACCGTTGGTGTTTTTTTTTTAAAAAAATAAGTTACCGTTTTTTTTTTATTACCGTTTGAAAAATTATGGACGTTGTAAATATCAACCAATGAGAAAGCAACAAATGTCAGCAAAACCAACAAACAAGTGGGCCCCTGCCAGCCCAAACGGCCAGCAGGAGTGTGCCACGTCGCTGCTGCTGGTCCAACTTTTTTTTAATCTTTTTTTTTTCTTTTTGTTTTTTCCCCACCTTTTCCAATCCCCTTCCTCATCCTTTCTTCCTCTTCCCAAAGAGGATTAACCACATTCCTCTTCCTAAGAGGACTCCCCATACCACCTCTACAATGAAAGGGATTCTTCTTAAGAGGAGAGAGAAGGCTAAGATGAGAGTGAATCCCCTCCATTGCACTTGCTCTTATGTTCTTTCCCCTTGACTTGAAGTCAAAATGGGGAGAACAAACATGTGCTTGCTGGAATGAACTATATTCATACTTTTGATGGACGGTATTACTTTTGATGATGCTTATAATATTAATCTTATGGTTATATATACATATCTAATGTTGTTTGCAAGCTAATGGTTTTGACTTCCATCAAGGGGGAGATTGATAACTCCACCTTGATGAGTTTGATAAATATGTATGATGGAAGTCAAACAGGAAGTTTGAGTATGAGGCCCAATTTATTTTGTTTACTTAATTAAGTCCAATACTACATTTCATTATATTATTGGGCTAACCTTGTTATTCTTATTTGATTAAATATTGGGCTAAGCTATATATGGGCTATGCATTGATATGCTATACAAATCCACTGACTTTATTTCTATAGTATAATGCATGTGCTCTCCAAAGTTTTCTCATGCAAATTGGACATGTGTTGAAGTTTTTGTGCCAAGTGTTGAATGAGTTTTGTGGCAAGTATTGTATGCATTCTTTTTTGCTGAATAACGTGTATGTGATGAATTTTAGTCAAAGACTTTTTCATAACATATTTCATATAATTCTATCTTAAAATTGGTTACTTAATTTCTATCAACTACTTTGATGAAATTGTGTTTATCGAATAAACAGGTAATTTTGAATGATAATTTTTGTAATTCAAATTTTTGTATTTATCTTTTACTCAAAGTTGGTTAGAATAAATTAATTGTATTTATCTATTGTTATTAGGATAATTTATTTTTGATCTTATCTTCTTTTACTTCTAACCGTGTATTTTAGATTATTTTGAGTTTGTTGGACAGATTGCATATTTTGAGGAACAATAATATTTGCTGAGTTTTGAAAATTGAAAAACACCGTTTGAAGTTTTCCTGAAGAATAGCTCAAAAGAGTTGAACGTTATTCAAGAAACAAGAACGGCTATTTTGTTCTACTTTTCTATAAAAGGGTTGAAGACATATGCAGAATGAGATATGAGCTTTCAATTGGAAAATCAAGAGAAAGAAGATAATTTTAAAGAGCTATAATTTTCTCATAGATTACATACTTATCATCCTTGAAAGAAAAATATTCGAGTGTTCACTTGTGCAAATTATTGAAAAAATCTTGAGTGTAACACTTCGGAGTAAAGTCTATAATACTCGAAGTTGTGATTGAGTGTTAGTCTTTTATTTCTAGGAATTGAGTGACTAAAGTGTAGTGAAGAAGTGCTACGTAAAGGAAGATAGTGAGATCTTCTAAGGACTTTGGTGCTCTAAAGGAAGAAATAAAAGAAGGATTAAATCCTACGGGTTGGACAACCCATAGGCGGAGACGTAGGCACATTTGCCAAACTTCATAACAATTTCTTGTCTCTTGTCTCTATTTAATTTTCTGTCATTTGTTATTGCTTTACATTCTGAAAATTTGTTTCTCATATCTAATACTCACTGCCTCATAGTCAAGGTCGTTTTATAGTCTTTTGAAACGTATTTCAAGACCTTGAGACATAAAACTTGAATCAGTAATTCCGCCTTTGAAACTGATCTCAAGGCCTTGAAATTCTGCAGTTTTCACGAAAAACGTCCATACTCTATTCAACCCCCCTTCTAGAGTATTACTTGTGTTTATTCCATTACCATTGTGATCCTTCACTATTATTCGTGTTTTTTTTAAAAAAAAATTAAAATAAAATTTAACATTCCACGTTTATGGTCTACTTTGTATCTTTTAGGTGGATCGATTACGTATCCATTTACATTTATATTAATACACATTTAAATATTGGTTCAAGTCAAAACATCCCGTACCAACTTTAGCAGGCAAACCAAGACAAATTCTTGCAGTAGGAGTTTGTAAGTTGTCAACTTCTCCCTGAACAGCTGCTTGAGTGATGAACTTAGCAGCAGTCTCAAAGGCGATCTTGCTAAACGGAGATATTGATTCAGCCAAGCCACCATATCTGTTTCAGTGGCCTATACTTTCCCGTATGCGTCATGTAATCAGCAATTAAGGTTAAGTGTCGCATGTCTACTGTTACTCCGTAGTGGCCAAAAACTGTATAAATCTCAGTTATAAGGGTTGCTCTCGCTTCTTCTACCCCATAAGTATCGAGCATTGCTTGTATGTCGTTGGAACTAATGAACCTCACATCAAGCTCATCTTGCATATTCCAATATGTAACAAAATCTACACCAGCAGTCTGCAGAGCAGGACGAGAATTTATACCTTTTCTAATTAGCATAGGGAAGCCTTCATTTCCAGAGTCTTCCAAATGAAGCTCCACGGCTTTACAATTCTCAATCTTGCCAGCGTTCTTAACATAAACTTTCTCGGCTGTCTTCTCAGCAATCTGCACAAAATTTTGAGTGAGAAAATAAGGATCCAAGGAAGCATGCTAAGGGGGTAACACAAGTTTGTGGAACTCTTTATCCCACCCCTACTATGGGTTTAGGGTTTAGAGGGTGGGGGGAGGGATGGCCAACTGTTTTCTAGCGTTTTTTTCATGGGTGGGGGAAGATTTTCGAGGGAGGAGATGGGTGTTTGGGGAGGGGGGGGGGGAGGAGGGGCGGCGAGGGCTAGGGGAGGGTGGCTGAATGTGGATGTGTGGTAGGCAAGGGAGAGGATCGGAGCCAGTAGGCTGTGGTGGTGGGAGTAGTGTAGAACTGTAGAAGGTTGGTGGCTAGTGTGGATAAGGTGGTGAAGTGGTAGTTGAGGAAAGGTAATGGAAAGGGCTAAGGGGGTGGAGAATCATTTTAGAATATAAATGGATAAATTCGAAAATAAAAAATTGGGATACGGAATGAAAAATACTGACAAACAATGAAACAACAACAAAAGAATTGAACATGTTTCATTCCCTTTCCCTTTGATTATCAAGCACAACCAAACAGGCCCTTAAGGTTTTATTGCTGACAAGTGTACAAACACTGGAAAAATCCAAGCATATGCTTTTAAACTATGAACAATCGAGCCATGAACGTATGGTTTAAAGTGTAGCAGTGTTCAAAGTCTCCAAACAGTGGTCAAACAAACACAACTATGAATAAAGAAACAATACAAGATAATGAAAATCAATGGAAACAAATATATTCAATACCAGCATACCTTTACCAGCAATATATGTGGTTCATTTGTTAACTTAAAATGGACTTCAAAACACAGTCCATCACAAGCAACATGTATTGCTCTTTCTTTATCTGATGTTTTTCGTTGAGTAGCTTCTGATTTTTCCTTTTGCTCTGGGCCAGAGGAGTCTTCTAGTACATCTTGCTCATTCAATTCCACCTCCTCCTCAACCTCCTCTTCAGACTCATCGTCTTCATAGTCCATCTCATCTGCAGCTTGCCCTTTCCTTTTCCGAGCCTTTGAACTGATAGAATCATCCACTTTCTCATTATCACTATCTTCTACTTCTTCTGTTTGTGATTCACTACTCTCAAAGCCATCTTTTCTCATCTCATTTGAACCATCTATTGGCTTGGATTCCGATTTAATACCACTTATTCCTTGAAACCAAAAGCAAATGATTGATATTGTCGCTCCATTTCTTCAAGTATTCACCCAGCAGGGTACTTTGACAATCTTCTAAAGTAATATCAGTGTGACGAGGATAAAGTTGAGGATCATAGAGCTTTAATTTCAGCTTGTAAATACTGCAGATTTCATGTTCCTTAATGGAAAATGGCACAACAGTAACTTCCATGTTCTCTATCAAGTCTGCAACCATAATCTCTTCAACTTTGCAGCAAGCCGCTCTGCATCATCCCTGCATATGCACAAAGAAAACCTTCCTGTCTCTAATTCACAACTAAAAGCATAGAAATTTTTTGATCAAAGAGAAAGTAAACAGAACTCACTTTGTCTTGCATTTCAGCAAAGGGCAATGTCATAGTAGGAGTCTAATGGTCTTTGACGCATCCTTTATATCTCAGCAGACGTGGAATTCCAGTGTCACATTCATCTCTCCTCGACCAGCATGATGGAAGGTATTCAACCTGAAAGTTCATAATCACATTTACAGTTTTCCTACAGCAAATTAAAACAACAAAAAAAATTAACATTTACAAAGTACAAGGGAGAATGAAGACTCACGTCATTTGAGTTGATGGTTCCCCAATGGACTGAGCAGCAATGATCCCAACAGGCTCCCCTGGATGGGCTAGACTCATGTAGTATTTGTTCTTAACCAATTTCATAAAGCTCGAAACAATCCTTGGGATGTGTATGTCGAGAATTCACTGCTGATGCATGATTTTTTAAAAATTCTTTAGCCTCCTTAGCAAGTTGATTCGGGACTTCATTATCTTCTTCAACATATTTGGATATACATTCATCATCATTTTTCACCAAGAAGATTTCTGCTAACAATCAGTTGTTGATTCTGAAAGGAAATTCGAAAATCAAACACAGTAAGTCTAATAACATTGAAATTTAAAGGCAACCCTGGCCTTAAAAACATTTGTAGGATTTGACACCAACCAATGCTAATGCTTCAAATTCTCGCATATAGTTCATCTTATGAACATCAACCCCATCTTCTCCATAGCGAAACTGAATGATGGACCCATCTGCATCACGAACTGTGTAGTCATAATTTACACTGAGACACTCCAAATTTTTAATCAAGCACCTTTGAAGGTATCCACTGCGAGATGTTTTGACAGCTGTATCGACTAATCTATAAACAAAAAAGAGTAAATGTTAAGTTATCCAATATTATTCAAAATAAAAAGTTATTCATCATTAAAAAAAAGGAACATTATATATATATATATATATATAAGTACAGAGTGTGAATACCCTTCGCGACCAGCCATGCAGTGAAAATAAAACTCTTGGGGGCAGAGGCCAGTGAGATAACGATCACTGATAAATCCTCCGGCTCGAGCTGAACTGTCTCAAGGGGCAAAACACGGTAATGTCTTCCCAGAAACCATCCGAGGTACACGCTTCCCTTCCAACTCTTGTTGACCCAAGAAGAAAGAAATTTGTTGGAAGTTAAACTGCCAATGTACAGAAAAAACAAATACCAATTAGGATCAACATGAGACTGCAGCCCTACTGTAGGAAGTGTACAAACATGCAATGTAAGAGAATATAGGAATCACTAGTCGAATGAGAAACAAGGGGGTGTGGAAAAATAAACGTCAAAGCATTCATGTTATTTTTTATCATAATTATTATATTATCATTATTAATAAGAAATTTTGTTAAAAATCACCCACTAAAAACAGGTTTTTGTTAAAAACCACCCAAAAAAAAAATGTTATAGAAATCCACCTACACTAAAAAAAATGTTGTGGAAAGCCACCCACTGCCAGAACTTGGCCGTTGACAGCCCTCTTCCGGCGTAGACCACCCTCCCACCCACTATTTCCGGCGGTGGTATAGGATTATTTATTGTTTTCGAGAATCTCCCCCTCACCATGATTTCGTGAATCGCTAACCCACCCATTCCCTCACCGGAAACCGGCAGCCACCCTCCCTTGGCAATCAAAACCAACCGGCCGGCCTTCTATCACCCACCCAGCCCACCTCGACCCCAAACCACCCAATCCGACCCCAAAAACCACCAATTCAACCCACCCCGACCTCAAAATTGCCCTCCTCCCTTCCCCCACCTCCAATTTCGAGGGTGGGTGAAGGGAGGAGGGGCGATTTTGAGGCCGGGGTGGGTTGAATTGGTGGTTTTCTGGGTTAGGTTGGGTGGTTTGGGGTCGGGGTGGGCTGGGTAAGTGGTTTCGGGGGTCAAGGGTGGGTGGTTGGGTAGTTTCAAGGGTTAGAGATGGGCTGGGTGTATGGTAGATGGCCGGCCTACCAGTTTCGGTGGCTAAGGAAGGGTGGCCGGCCAGTTGCTGGTGAGGGAAGGGGGTGGGGTTGGGGGTTTTGAGGGAGACGGAGAGGAGGGAGGTCAATTGAACTTTTCCGGCGAATTATAGGGGTTTTTAAGGAGGTGGGGAGGGTGGTCAACGTCGGAGGGCGGTCAACGGCCAAGTTCCGGCAGTGGGTGGCTTCCCACAACATTTTTTTTAGTTTGGGTGGTTTTCTACAACATTTTTTTTGGGTGGTTTTCACAAAAACCTGTTTTCAGTGGATGGTTTTTGACAAATTTCTCTTTAATATTATAATTCTTTTTAAGCAGGTTTATGTAAAGCACTTACACTTGTTAAAAAATTACAATTAAATGTGTGACCATTCAAAATATAGCATCTGATCATTTTGCTTGGAGTCATCGGACAACGAACTACAATGTCTAGACATGAAGAACAACAAAGCAACAAGCAGTTACAAAAATCAACAACATACACTACCACCTTTAGCTCCAGAGAGTGTCATAAGAGAAAGAGCATTCTTCCGAAAAGGCTTAACTAGACCTTCAGGAAACAGCTTAGTGACAGCTGAGCTCAATGTATTCAGCTTACTTCTCATCATCCCATCAAGTAGCATTATTGCAGATTCTCCATTAGCCCGAATTGCTTTCTCTATTCCAATTTGCATTTCCAAAGAGCCTAAAAAGGACAGAAAGAGCAGGAAAATATTTGGAAAAGCGTTAGTTGAAATAAAATAGCTATCATGTATTCATGTGTAATGAACCGACTTAAGGGAGGGGTATTCTAGGTAGTTTTAGTTTTGTATGTTAGTAGTCATCACCTATAGTATCAATCAAGACTGAACCTTTCAGGTATGTTTCCTTTTACAAGTAGTAGAATCATCATTACAGTACAGCTTCAATCATTCTCCTCAAATATTATTGAAATTCATAGTAACCTATGCTGTTTGTGTGATTTTGTTGTGCTGAATCTATTACATCATGAACAAACTTTTGAGGAATTCATCATGAATTCTCAAGTGACAAAGGTTAAAAAACCAAGGGCATATTTATTTTTGTGACTTGAAATCTCATAGAGCGGAATTTGATTGCAGATATCTTAGTATAAATAGGAAGAGGGGAAGAGAGTTCAGTAAGCAGAATTCAGTAAAAGGGAAACCTTGAAGAGAGTTATGGCCTAAAACTTTTGTTGGAGATTGATAATCTAAAGTTATCAAAAGAGTAATAGCTTAATGCTATTATCTATCCTTGTAACCTTCTTTTGCCATTTCCAACCAGTATTCAAGCTCCCATTTTTCTTATTTCTTCTTTGAAATCAGTTTACATAAATATCAAATTATTTAGTTAAAAAGAATCAATCGTTCTGAAAGATTGGTATGGTAACAGTGAGTAATACCAGTCTATTACATTTCATTCATTTGTTCCCACATTAATCAAACACAATTACATCTCCAATTTCCTAATAAAGTAGCAAACATGGCAATAAATATTTGTAGCTGACGAGAGTATAATAAAGATAAAAGCTACTAGCTCTTGTCAGGTTAATGAACGCAACCATTCTGCATAGAAGAATTATCACATACCTATATATTCTTTCTCACAGCCTATAAATTGTTGGTGAACACCACTGCCACAGTTAAGGCAAGCATCGAGCAACTTTTTCCTCTGGTTATCACAAGGTCGAACTAGGAGAAGATCGTGAACTCCGCAAGTAAAACCATGGATCATCTAAAGCATAAGCAATTAATTTATCAGTGCAAATCCCATGCGACAATGGAATATCAAACTAAAATAACAGATGATCAAGCAATAATTGGAAGACAAATTACTGAGAAAGTGGGATAGCCACCTGTAGAAAAGCAATCAAACTTCGTAACCACGATCTGCAAATGAGAACTATTTGTTTAAGGAGGATCCGGCCTCTCTAATTGATCGGAAGATTATAGAGCAAGTGACATCCATCCCATTCGTACCATCTCAACTGCTCCTTGTCCTCACTTCTCAAAACACGACCCAATGCAGTAAGCAAGTTTCCTGCAGCATTAGACCCATACAACTCCTGCACTGCGTGGACTAATCCATACTTTCCAAACTGTTCTTTGTCAATTACCCTTGAATTAGTTCATTTTTGTAAACAAACACTACATCTTCATCGATGCTGTGACTAGAA
>NW_018745569.1:1721157-1792360 GCF_001683475.1 Chenopodium quinoa
TTCTTTGAAATCAGTTTACATAAATATCAAATTATTTAGTTAAAAAGAATCAATCGTTCTGAAAGATTGGTATGGTAACAGTGAGTAATACCAGTCTATTACATTTCATTCATTTGTTCCCACATTAATCAAACACAATTACATCTCCAATTTCCTAATAAAGTAGCAAACATGGCAATAAATATTTGTAGCTGACGAGAGTATAAATAAAGATAAAAGCTACTAGCTCTTGTCAGGTTAATGAACGCAACCATTCTGCATAGAAGAATTATCACATACCTATATATTCTTTCTCACAGCCTATAAATTGTTGGTGAACACCACTGCCACAGTTAAGGCAAGCATCGAGCAACTTTTTCCTCTGGTTATCACAAGGTCGAACTAGGAGAAGATCGTGAACTCCGCAAGTAAAAACCATGGATCATCTAAAGCATAAGCAATTAATTTATCAGTGCAAATCCCATGCGACAATGGAATATCAAACTAAAATAACAGATGATCAAGCAATAATTGGAAGACAAATTACTGAGAAAGTGGGATAGCCACCTGTAGAAAAGCAATCAAACTTCGTAACCACGATCTGCAAATGAGAACTATTTGTTTAAGGAGGATCCGGCCTCTCTAATTGATCGGAAGATTATAGAGCAAGTGACATCCATCCCATTCGTACCATCTCAACTGCTCCTTGTCCTCACTTCTCAAAACACGACCCAATGCAGTAAGCAAGTTTCCTGCAGCATTAGACCCATACAACTCCTGCACTGCGTGGACTAATCCATACTTTCCAAACTGTTCTTTGTCAATTACCCCTTGAATTAGTTCATTTTTGTAAACAAACACTACATCTTCATCGATGCTGTGACTAGAACTCCCAGACATTCTTCTTTCCATACCACTTTCTGAATGTTTTTTGCTGAATCTCCAACGATCTTTTTGCCTGCTTTTTGCTGAGTTCCCAACATTTGTCTTTTTAGAATTGCGGATCTTTTTCAACTTTCCAGAAACCTCATCAATTGCTTTAAGACTTCCCTCGTTCTTTCTAGATTCATCCATCCCAAAATATTTACGTGCAATTTTTGTACGCTTTTTAGCAGTGAACGGTAAGTATCCTGTTGTGATTTGATTTAAAATCGCAGTTATGACCTGCACCAGAAGTGATTGAAGAATGTCAAACTCTACCCGAGAAGGTTAAAAGATTAGGTTTTGTAACACCAAAATATACAAATTAAATGGTTGATATATTGCTATAAACAAACATTCATTCGAACCTGCTTCCCTGTCCAAAGCCTCTTTGGTTTAATTATAACAGGTGGATAAGTCTGTATCACATTTTCTGAATCCAAAACAGATAATTTCTGGCCAGATTTGGCATTGAGAGAGAGGGCGCCAAAAGAACACACACTGGACATACAAATAAGTTGATTAAATTCTTCCTTGGTAAGAAATGTATCCCTCTTTGTGAGAAGTACAGCACCCACAATGTGATCCTATTCACAAGTACAGATACATGAGAAGCATTGAAAAAAAAAAAAATAGAAATACAATTAAAGTGGGATATAGGCAAAGAACATTCAACCCATAATGACCCTCAGTTAATATTAAAACCTGAATTAGGCCTCTTTTAGGATCACCACGAGTAGGAACGATATACTGGTTATTCGCATTGACAATATTGTAAGCTTCAGCCCGGGAAATCTCATCTTGTGGAAGGTGAACATTTATTTCATCACCGTCAAAATCAGCATTGAAGGAACTGAATCAAATTAAAACAATCACCAAGTAGTGACAAGTGTTAGCATCAAGAACTTAACAGAACTACAGTATACACCAAAGAAGTATTGTAGGGAGCGAAGGGGGGGGGGGGGGGGAGGAACATACTCGCAGTTAGCATAATGAAAACGAAGAGTCCTCTCTTCAGGCAAGACACGAACCGTAAGAGCAATTATACTTGGTTTATGGAGAGATGGCTGTAATTTACAAGATATCAGGGACTACTAAAAAGGCATTAAGGCAGAAGTAATGTGTTATCTCCTCATACCTGGCGATTCACCAGAACTATGTCCCCATTGCGGAGGTGACGCCGTACAACTTTCTTTTCATAATCATTACTGAAAGTCTTCCCTAGTAGAGTTGTGACTCCTCTTGAAGATGGTAATTTTTCTACTGAAAGGTATCCGAGATTTCCTACTATTTGGTAGTATATAATTTGAATTTTTATCCGCATAATGTGTGGCACCAGGGTGAATCTCAGGCCCGTTGAGAATGGCATCTTGTAAGTTAGTCAAATTCCAAGGTGTCACTCTCTGCATCGACAACATTAAACTTCAATACAAACCTAACCGCAACCTTATTGTCAAAATCAAAGGCTGCAAAAGGTTAATTAAAGAGATAAATCTCACCTCTGGATAGGTCAACTTCAATGCAAAAACAAGAGGAATACCAATCTCATTGACAGCTAAATACGGATCAGGTGATATAACAGAACGACAAGCATAATTGACTCTCTTCCCCATCATAAGTTGCCTGAACATGCCTTCCTTTTTTTCCAGCGTTTGACAAATTCCAGAAACCATATTTGTTTGTCCTAGACCTGGTAATTTGCATAAATTCAGTGGTAATCAGAATAGCCTGATTGAGGCTGCAACTCGTTGCTGCACTCTTATTCTATGAACACGAACACATACAGTCACACATGTTCAACTTCAGAAAATTTTAGTCCAACAAAGACAAGACAAATTTATCTATAGCAACTAATAACCTATTCATGAGAAATTCAAGAGTCCCTTTCAACATATGAAACTTCCTAAACAATCTAAGTAATATTAGAATATTAATTGGAGCAACTATACTTGTTTGATTTCTACCGTAACATAAGATAAATCTCTATCACATGTTTGAACAAGGTCATTATTTGAATATCATGGACAAGAAGGTGTATAAACAAGGATACAGACTACCTGCTGCAGTCTTGCTGTTAAAATGAATATTTACAGATTGTTGAAGATTCATCCACCTACTAAGAATAACATCAGTCTCAGCATACTGCTCATAAGCTTTAGCCAAGGACATATTGGAATCCAAAATTTTGCCCAACAGAACAGTTCGATGATGCTCCATAACCTAAAAGAACAACAATCATACCCCTATAATAATGAGTGTGCATTATATAGATGTAATACGACCAAGAAGTCAACAGCAGTAACAATGAAAATGGTAATGCAATGAAACGTCATTTCTCTTCAAATAGAGAGCTATTACACCAGTTGTCAACTTGTAGCCAACACCAAATTTTTGCAGTCCCCTTCTCCTCTAAACAAAGATCACAACTTGCATCTAACAATATCCTTATCTAACTAATCTCTGCCTCAACAATTGAATAATACTAAGGTCCATAATGCTATCTCAAGTCCAAACACTTCCACATCCCAAAGAAGCTCCAGAATTAGTTCACATAGTTTTCTATTACGTTATTAGCCATTACTACCACAAAAGAAAAAAGGATCATCACTACATAATTACTCTATGATACTAGAATATACTTTGAGCTTCATGCTCCGTAGTAAACTATAAACATAAATTTTGAAAAGTGAATAGATAATTCATGCTTTCTTTCTAGTGTCAATGGCCGAATAATTATAACTTTATCTTTTTGAAATTAAAGTCACAATGACAAATAGTTAGCCAGCTTAACAATCTTGAAAATAGATGATCATCACCATCATGAATCACAAAAACAAATAACAAATAACCAAAACAAAAAGGGAAATATCCCAGTTAAGTTGGGGGTGTACAAAAGAGATATCATTAAACTTACTAATTCACCTCCCTTCGAAGGCTTGCGAAACTTTGTTGGAGGCACAAGAATAGTTTTTAAGAAATACATTGTAAAAGCTGATTTCTTCTGAGATGTGTTGTGATGTTGCCGTATATCAGAAATAAATGAGCATAACTGAGCCTCAATTTCCCAAAGACGCTCTAATATTCCTCTAACCTGCAGTTACCAAGTTAATTGCATCATGTCCATATGTTTAGTTATGCAATACCTCTTGCTAAAGCATAAAAAAACATACATAAAACTAGAAAAGCTTGAGCCAAAGTTTGAACAATCCTTATGATATATGATCTAGAAAAGAGAAATAACATACTTCTGTTGGCAGTAGAGAGCGTGGTTTTTTCCATTTTATATATTCTAACTGCACGTCATCATATTTCTTCCTTCGCCTGTTTGATGGACTTTCAGCATTTTCTACCTCAGACATAGACATATCTCCTTCATCCATAAGTTCATTTAACTTGTGCCCTTTGATAATATTTGCCTTTATGCTGTCGTCATTCAACCCCCCTAAAAAACAAAGAGCAAGCATATACATATCAACTTAGACAGAAAGAAAGAAATAATCATGGAAAAGGTAGGTTAGTGATTAAGTATCAAGAAAAAATGTTATGTAAACATTTCCCTGCTTTCGAACAGAATAGGCTCAATATTCATAATCCCGGTTTTACCACCGAAACTCAATACAGTGAACATACAACAGGAACCCCTTGAGTGTTCAAACATACAATTGTTTCCCACAAAGTATATTATAATAGCAACTTTCTCCAATTTATGCATGGTGAATATGCCTATATTGTGATTGTGTGCATCAACAACATATTCAAACACTTAATTGTGCAAAATAGAAACTACTAGTAGGAAAAAAAAAATGAAGATAAAGTTAGAGAAGGGTGTAGCATAAAGAGGACATGATGAATTTATGCATGGTGAATATGCCTATATTGTGATTGTGTGCATCAACAACATATTCAAACACTTAATTGTGCAAAATATAAACTACTAGTCGGAAAAAAAATGAAGATAAAGTTAGAGAAGGGTGTAGCATAAAGAGGACATGATGAATGATACAGGACTATAAACTCGTACGCCTTAGAAGTTTCTGATTCTTTCATTCTAATGAGGAAAACGGAGATCAATAAGCTTGTGAAAAACTGGAGGAGATGATCCCCATTCTACTAAACACCGAATTGAGATATGTGAACCACGAGTCAATTATAATCATTCTACAAGCCACCTTAATTGCAAATGAGTGTTTACTAAAGGCTGAATTGAGATATAGAAACCAACATTTTTATGATTATTTATCTCAGGGGCAGATCCAAGATTTCTGAGCATGTGGGTCACCCTAAATTATTGATCATATATAATTGATAACATGTGAAAGTAAAAAAAAAAAAAAAAAAAAAAAAAAATCGGTCCAGAAAGTGACCAAATATGACCAAATTACTTAAAAATCCATCTTACAAGTACAAAAAGAATCAATTGAAAGTTTATTGGAGAAGTAATTGAAAAGTATATCATTTTTAAAGTGTATGAATCACAAAAAGCAATCAAAGTAGTGTGTAAATATTGTAAAATTACCAACGTAATTAATGAATCACAAATAAGATCAAAGTAGTGTGTAAAAATTGATGTTACCAATGTAATTAATGAATCACAAAAAAGATCAAAGTACTGTGTAAATATTGTAAAATTACCAACGTAATTAATGAATCACAAAAAACGATCAAAGTAGTGTGTAAATATTGTAAAATTACCAACATTGTATTTTAAAAAGAACTTAGAAAGTATAATTATTTAAAAATATTATATGGAATACCGTTAGAAAAAGTATATATATATATATATATATATATATATATATATATATATATATAATTGGCATTTGGGTATTCATATACTTGGAGACGAAATTAGTGAGGGTAAAGGGTTTGATAATTAGAGTATTTGATTGAGTTTGTCATTTAATTGGTAAGGATATCAGTTGAGAGAAGTAATAATAATTGGAAAAAAGAGGGAAAAATATTGATTGAGCTTGTCATTTAATTGGTAAGGATAGTAGTTGAGAGAAGTAATAATAATTGAAAAAAAAAGAGAAAAATTATTAAAAAATACAATTGGTAAAACCTGGGGATCAAACCCCTGACCATCAATGTCAAGCACACAAACACATTCTCCGTAATACCGCTGAGCTACATTACATTTCTTCCTACAGCTCTGCACACAAATTGTATATACTTCCTCCGTCTTTTTATTATTGCATCATATAGGTTGGGCACACATATTATGGTAGTGGGAAAAAGTAAGAGAGAGAAAGGTGAAAGTACATAATTGCCCATGTAATATATAGATAAACTAAAAAGTAAGTGTAAAAAAGCAAGGGTATGTTAGGTATTTATAGTGTGAACACATAATTTTTTTAACCCAAAAAGAAAATGATGCAATAAATATGAAACATCCTAAAATGGAAAGTGATGCGATATTTAAAAGACGGAGGAAGTACTACGTATTTGTTTTTACTGTTTTTTCTTTTTTTTTTTAACTTTTTTTTTTATTTTTTTCCTCCTGGGTCACGTGACCCATGAGGTCCCTTAATAGGTCCGCCCATGATTTATCTCTTCAGCTAAATACAATGATAGCATAATGACCAAAATCACAAAATAATTATTTTCAAACACTACACAGTCATTATTATACAGACAAGACTAACACAACCAATAGGGAAAAGTATATACAATTTGCAGCTCCTAATGTAGTATACTTACCATGTATATTAAACCAAAGGTAGGTTTAGTAATGGGAGGATTCTTAACCCCACAATGACACTTGGTCCTTTTCTTCATCATGAAACTATCCAAGACTGAAAGTGCTTCACAAAGCTGAAAAGAGGTCCAGCCATATTGAGAAATGGACCCATCCAAATGAAGCCTACTATCACTGTCCTTGGTATCCTTACTAAAAAGGAGATCATCTAACTCTCTAGCCCCGGAAACATCGCCCTTCATTATGAGGTTCAACTTAGAGATGCACATTTCAACCTGCATTTAAAAATTCAGCATTTAGCCAGGATATATACAATGGGGAAAATACAATTTGATAAGCCTAATACAACAAAACCATACAAGCAAGAATTGAAGAAAAGAAATAAAAATGATATATAGGTTCATTTGTCAAGGCATGGTTTCCTTAGTTAACTAAGAGCATCTTTAAGGGTGAACATTTTAATAGTTCACAATGAGTGAACAAATAAGGTGGTGGCTTAATGGCAAACTCTTTAATTGTTCATGTTGAGTGGTCATGGGTTCGATTGCAGGAGCAAGCACTTGCATGAATTAATTCGCTGTGGGCCCCACCAATATTTTGGACTGATATTCATGCAAAACGACGTCGTTTTGCTGTTTCATGTTGCAAAACGACGTCGTTTTGCTGTTAAAGGTCAGAAAAAAAAAATAGAAATCAGCGGCTGGGAGCGCGCCACTTGGCCCAGCCGCTGCTTGACACGTGTGTACTGTTTTAAATATATCCGTTGTAATTTTACAACGGATATATTTTACAAAATACAAATCAAAAAAAAAAAAAAATTTACCAACGACTCTATTTTTTTCCCCTCTATAAATAGACACCCATATTGATATACTTTTTTCAACTTTGAAAATTCATTTTTTTCTACTATATTTTTCTCTTCAAAAATCCCCTCTATAATTACCAATATTATTATTTTTTACACCAATATTAATATTATTATTGTTATTATTATTTTTAATTATTATCATTAATATTATTATTATCGTTACTATTATTTTTATTATTATCGTTATTATTATTATTATTATTATTATTATTATTATTATTATTTTTATTATTATCGTTATTATTATTATTATTATTATCGTTATTATTATTATTATTATTATTATTATTATTATTATTATTATCGTTATTATTATTATTATTATCGTTATTATTATTTTTATTATTATTGTTATTATTATTATTATTATTATTATTAAATTTTTATTTTTTCCAAATATAAATTATAATTATGGATGCTAATACCAACCCCAAAACAAATAGAAAGAAGAAAAAAAATTTGGGTCAAAATATGATCCCGAATCAAGCCAATTTTCCTCCAATTCACCCAAATTTTTCACAAACACCCACAAATATTCCCCATAATTTTTCTGGAGTTTATCCTCAAATACCCCAGTCAAGTTTCCCAAATAATCCACCAAATTTCCCTCAAAATTTTAATTTTTCTCAAAGCAGTTCAAATTTCCCACATCCATCCATGATACCAATGGGTTACGGTGAATATGGTGCTGCATCTGGTTATTTTCCGTCACAACAACCGAATCCCAATATTTGGGAATCGAGCAATGTCTTATCTGAAGAAGATGAGGCAAATGAAGAATGCGAGGATGATGGTGAGGGAAATGAAACTACTTCTCCCCATCAAAACTTCACTCAAATGTTACAGCAACCACTCCAATCAACTCCGGAATTTCGTGTTAGTGGTTCAAACAATAGAGGTTGGTCGCGATCAGAAACTGCGGCTCTTATATCCGGCTACATGAACACCAGCACCGACATAATTACCGGCACAAATCAAAAGAAGGGTGTATTTTGGAAGAGAGTCTTGGACGCATACGATGCTGCCAGGGAATCGAATGCAGATGAAATATCCCTACGAACTATTAGTAGTTTGAAGGGAAGGTGGATGCGAATCTCTGAAGCCGTGTTAAAGTGGTGCGGAAGCTATGATAAGGCCCAGAAGCGAAAGGGAAGTGGCTATAACGAAGATGATGTTATCCAAGAGGCCCACAAAATCCATGAGAACTCATTCGGACGATTCACCTTCTACGAGGAATGGATCCAATTAAGGAAGTGGGACAAATTCCGGTCTTTCTTGGACCAACAAACATTCAAGCCTTCGGTGGGACGTCCACATTCAACTCCACTGACGGATGAGTCTGTAGGGAGCGGAAGTAGTGGGAAGAGGACACGGGATGAGGGTGACAATTCCTCACCTACCACACCAACCAGCGTGGGTGTCGGTGATGAGAGAGTAGCTCGTGCTGAAGGTATTAAAAAGGCTAAGTCGAGATTGAAGGGTAAAGCTCCATCAAGTCAAGCATTTAAGGAATTAGAAACATTCAACAGCCGATTGCAGCTACTTGGGGATTCGATGAATGTGTCAAACGAAGCAGAAATGAAGAGACTTGAAATACAGGAGCGCAAGGAGGCAAGGAAACAACGGAAAATTGAGCTAGAGCAATATAGGATCAACTGGGAGCAACTATCTCGTCTAGAACAGAAAGTAAACCGAGAACAGTGGGAAGACGAAATGATAGTAATACTTCGGAACAATATTCAACGTTTCAATAATGATGCTTAGTGTCCTTTATTTTTATTGTAGTTAAGTGTGTTCAATTCCTTTGTTGTTCTTCATTTTCAGTAGTGATAAGTTTTCAATTCCAGTTCAACCTCTTGTACTCATTTCCTAATGTTTGTACTTTATCAATTAATCAGTAAAATGGATCTTTTCCACTTTCCCATTTTCATAGCCCATGTGATCTTATTCTGTTTATTCAATTATATCAATTTTTCTCTTTATATATAATTGTGTCAGTATCTTAATTTCCCCTTTGTTAGCCCATGTGAAACCCTTCTTCTCCATTCAATTTCTGTGTGGTTCTAATCCAGTGTTGGTCATAGCCCATGTGAAACCCTTCTTCTCCATTCAATTTCTGTGTGGTTGTAATTCATTGTTTGTCATAGCCCATGTGATCTTTGTCTCTTTATATTCAGTTATTTCTGAAGAAGAATTACAAATTAGTTCACTATAAATAAACACCATTCTTTCATTTTTTTACACACAAACACATAAATCGTTTGCAGTTACTATTAGCAAACCTCACTCTATCTTACATTTCTTACGTACAAAATGAATTCAAACAGTTGAAACGAAAGCTCAACCGATTCCTCTTCATCTTCATCTAACTCGGATGATGAGGGAAGGGAGCTTAGAGTTCAACAACGTAATGAAGTGTGTCTTATGATACAACACGTAATGCATGAGTACATTCCACCAATTATTCAAGCTGCCACTCAGCAACGCCGACGCAAATCTACTGAGCCCCGAAAGGATAGGGGACGCGAAGAAGGTCATGCACGGTTATACAATGACGTATTGGGGAAGAACGTGGATTTCCTGGCATGATAGGCAGCATTGATTGTATGCACTGGGAGTGGAAGAACTGTCCACACGCATGGAAGGGGCAGTATCAAGGAAGAGAAGGAGTTGCAACTCTCGTACTGGAGGCAGTTGCGGACAGAGATCTATGGATATGACATTCGTTCTTTGGGATGCCAGGTAGCTGCAACGATATTAATGTGCTTCATCGATCCCCTGTGTTCGAAGACATCTTAGAGGGTCGAACACCTCCTGTGAACTTCGTAGTCAATGGTCATCATTATACGAATGGGTATTATCTTACTGATGGAATCTACCCTAGATGGGCTTCTTTTGTGAAATCCATTACGAGTCCACAAACTCGTCAGGATCGTTTATTCGCAAAACACCAGGAAGCTGCAAGGAAAGACGTTGAACGCGCATTTGGGGTCCTTCAAGCTCGTTTTGCCATTATTAAAAAGCCGTCTTTGGCGTGGGATACCGACATACTCCACAATATCATGCTCGCCTGCATCATAATACATAATATGATCGTTGAAGATGAACGAGAGACGTATCAAAATAACGTTAATACCAATGAGTTTATGAATGCTGGAGGCAACGCTAATGAGGACACTACCGAGTACCGTACTGATCGTATTGTGGATATCGGCTTATACTTGTCTCGTAGAACAGAGATTGAGGATCAACAGACTCATTTGCAGCTAAAAAACGACTTGGTCGAACATATATGGAATAAATTTGGTAACAACGAAAACTTAGGCAACTAGGTTTACAACAAATGGTTATCCCTAAGGACATCTTACAAAACGATGTGTAGTTGTTTTTTTTTTTAAATAAAATGTACTAGATTATAGTTGTAGAACTGTAATCACGATTTGTACCTCTTTTTTTTTTTTTGTTAATTAAAATTAGCTGCGTTGTTGTTTAAAAAATATTAATCACAAGAATTAGTTTTTTAAAAAGCTGATAAAAAAATGCGATAATTTCTTAATTAGTAATCATGATTAAAATATTAAATACGTTAATTGATTACATTGACATCGGGTTAATAAATTATAATTATGAAACAAAAAAGATTATATTTACAAAAATAAAATAAGGTGGGGTAGGGAGTATTGATGATGAACCATTGTTTAGTGTTCATTGTTAAGAGTGAATATTGTAAATGGTTTGTTGGGTTGATGTGGATGAGAGAGAAATGGTGATAGTGACCCATGAACCATTTTTTTGTGTTCACCAATAATGATGCTCTAACAAGTATACCTCCTCTCGAGATGCCTTGAAATGGTAACAAGCCAAACAGGTGTTCTGTAGTACACGTACAAGCCTATCGAACAACAAAGGGTGGTAGACCGGTGCCACAAGATCTATATCACCACAATGTCCTGGGCAATGATGGTCACGAAGACCACACGTTTTGCAGCTGTAACAATTAAAAAAAAAAAAAAAAATTAGAAATCAGGTATAAAAGGCTTCAATGCCCTACTATTCACCTCATTCACAATTAATGCCTCAAGCATAAACTCCTGCATTCAATATTCTCTCTAACACTTATTGAGAAATACACTGACTTAAGCATCGGAGGGGCGTTCCTCGGCAACCCCCCGAGGCCAGTTTACGTGTGCTTGTGTGCAGGAAACTCTTGGTTCAGCTCATTGGATCAAGTCTCGTCTTCGGCCCACAACGAAAGTGACCCATCCGTGGTTCACATTGAACCCGAAACAGTATATAAATAATATAAGATATTTATAAAAAATTAATATAAATCAAAATTTAGACCCATTTTGAATCCGTTTTTATCTGGTTTGGGTCTGATTTTTTAGAACCTGTGCGTATGGGTCGGATCTGGGTCCACCTACAACATTCTGGGTCTGGATCGTCTCTACTGAAACCGCTGTTTGACTAAAGATGAAGGCTTTTATATTACCGGTTGGTAATTGGAAGATTTAATTCAACAGTGATAACAAAATAGTCTAAAGATGAAGGCTTTTATATAGTAATCTAAAATTAAAGAATCTACATTATTATTAATAATCTAAAGTTGAAGAATTAATTGTTAGAATTCAAAGAATTAATCAAAACAGTATAATACTCCGTAGTTTAGATTTGTTGGAACTAGAATATTTAATTTTTCATGTAATAAAAAAATTAACTTTTGATTTTGACTAAAAAAAAAAGAAAGTAACTTACGGAGTATATTCATTCATGGGACCCAAAAGAGGATCATAGAGACCACCAGGCATAGGGCGGCCCACATTGTCAAACAAGTTGCGGTTTGTAATGTTGAGAACGCTGAGCTTCTTAACTTCTTCGTCTGTCATTACGCCGAATTCAACTTCCTTTACACACTCTGTTGCTACCTATAAATTCATTCAGATACCACAATTCAGGAACAAAATTTTCCCAAAAAAAAAAAAAATATATATATATATACAGTAAGAATTATAAACTTAAGCTTCAATGGAGGAAATTATGGAATACCTCTGTTTGATCCATCTTCAAAAAGTGAATGTACTACTTGGATTGTTGTTAGGAATAAATTAGAATAGCGCCGAAAATGTTAGAGGTTTAGAGGTGAACAGTACGAGTTAAAGAAATTGAAGACAGGAAAAAGATGATCATGAAACCCTTCTCTAGCTGTTTTATCTTATGGGTAGAGCTGTTTAATGGACTACGCCTCCATTAAAAGCCCTTGTCCAGCCATTTTATAAATAGGCTAGGCCCGTCCAATAATTAAATGGGTCGAGCTCGAAAAGGGTCAATTTATCAAAGGGTTGGACTGGGATTTTAAAGGGCCTTTTAAAAAACATAAGGGAAATTCTATGTGGTGGCCATCAACTTTTGCAAATTCTATTTGGTAGAAAAAAAAAATTTGACATTATCTATAGTGGCACTAAACTTTTTTTGAACTCTATTTAGTGTCATAAATTAAATTAAATTAGGCTAAATAGACTAACATGGCTAACTTTTTAACTCTAAACAGTGAAATGACTAACCTACCCCTTTTAATTATTTCACTCCCCTCTTTCTCTTTACTGTTGACATCCAACCGCCATATACATACCAGTGATCATCACTTCATCAGCGTATTTTCGAAGAAAAATTTTGGGCATTCAATTTTTGCACACCAATATCTATCAATTTCACTCAAATTGCAAGAACATTAATTTGGGGATTTAATTTCACCAACATTTGCTCATTCACTGTTTTCTGAATGATTTTGAATAGTTTGTAAAAATCGAAATTAGGGTTTTAATTTGGGGATTCATGCGAATTGGGGGTTTTGGACTGAAGAATACCCTACTCGACATCTTTCAGGTAATATTGTAATGCTTTTTACTATAAATTTTGGATTTTGTTGATTTATTCATAGTAGATTGAATAGGTACTCTGTTTTTTCGACATTCTGATTTGTGTGGTGTAGTTTGATTTCGGTTTTTTTATTTCATTGAATTACTTGCACACAGACTTATGTATTCATATATTTATGTGTTCGGTTATGCAGAATGGATTCGATTTTGTTCAAATTCCAGACTGCTGAAAATGTGATTGAAATTAATGTTGATGATGTTGATAAAGTGATGTGGATTGATTTGATTGTTGAATATGAAGTGGAATTCAGGAAAAAAGGTTATATGTTGCCTAAATATCCAAGTTTTCACTATCTCTTTAAGCAAAAACATGTTAAAATTTCAAGTGACAGTGACCTAATGTCCATGTTAGAGAGGTTAGGAAGCAATAAGGTGATTACAGTGTATGTTGGATCTGATATTGAACCCTCTGAATGTGTCATTGCTGCTAGAAATCTCACAAAAACATTGAATGCCAAACCCAAAAGTAGTGATGTCCCACAATCTGAGGAGGCTTTTGTTATTAATGAACCTAATGCTGATGATTTGCTATCACACTTTTATGAAACTATGTTGGAGAATTTTGAAAGAGTACAAGAGCAGGTGGAGGGGGAGGAAATGACTTACAAGAAAAAATGGCATCAACAAGAACCCAGCCCGAGGAGGAAGTGAGTGTCGAATTGAGCAGCCAAGAGAAAGCGGTTTTAGATGAAATGATCAAGGACGCGAAGAACTCGTGTCTCTCCGAGGAAACAGTAAACAAGTGTCGTGCCATGATTGCTGAAAATGAAGAACAAAACACGACTGCGGTAAGCGGCATATCACCAGTGATCGCGTTAGGAGGCACCTTAAAGAATCAGACAAATGGAACCTTAACCGTTCATGATTCGAAGCTATGGGCGGGGATCATTGTCAAAAAATATCCAGATCCTCTAGATAGAATTGGCCTCTTTGCGCAAGGTTGCGTATGGTATAAGGGCATTAAGGCGGCAGTGGTGTATACCGGCGAAAACAGTGCTGGTGTTGAATGTGGATGGCTTCTTGCTTGGGCTGACTCTAAGACCAAGGGAAGGAAGGTAAGTTCACAATAATCATTACAAAATGTTAGAAACCAAAACGTTCATATTCCTCTAAAGTTATTGATAGAGTATATAAACCAATCTTGGGACTGCAAGCAACTTAATTTTTTTGGTGGATTATTTTTTATTCCTTAAGGTTAGTGTATTGTACAAATTCAATAAAGTCAAAGGTTAGTCAAATTAATAAATTAGATTGACCAAATTACGAGATTTAAAATTAATTGATGAGTTGAATTGAACATAGCCTAACATGTATGTATGTATCTATTTTGTATAAATGGGACAGATTTACGCCAAGTGTGGCCGTAAAAGCGATTTTGACTGTATTGATTGGGGGCATAAAAAAGATAAATTGAAGAAAGCTTTGCCAGTAGTTAGGGCTCATGACAGCAATACTGGAACTTCAGTGTATGCTACAATATTTGGCGTGGAGTCGGCCGTATCAACTGAAGATGCGGTTGTTGGAGTCTTCACTGGTTAAATTAACAAGCTCCCTGCTACGATCAACATAATTAGCAATTGATCTGAATCGTAGATCAATCTGCTTGTTAGTCTGTTATTTCGTTCTAATATGGTTATTTATTTATGTCGAATTATGAGGGGCATTATTATGTTAAGTTCTTGTTGTAAAAAAATGCAAGTGTCTATATATCTACCTTGTATTTGTTGGTTTTCATATTCTTAATCAAATAAAAAAAGCCCCCCTTGAGTTTTTCCCTACATGATGTTCTTTGTAGTGTTTATTCATATGTAATTAAGAGTAACGCCTTATTATATTCCTCAAATCGAATCAAGCTAAATAAGGCTATGTTCAATTCACATAATTTGATAAAATTTTAATAATTTGTACATTATTAAAATTATTAACAAATATGATGAGATGTCATTAAATTTGTATTACTTTGTACTTTCAAACATAAATTTTAATAATTTATAATAAAAATATACAATTATAACTAGACACAAATTAAAAGATAAAATCTCATCTAAATATTTATGAAATAAGCTGAATTTAACTGAACATACCCTTAAATTTTGATTTTATACTCGTATAAGATCTACGGCATTGGGGCTCACCATATCCGCATGTCACCGATATATTGGGTAAAAAAAGGAATAATAATAATATTAAAAAAAAAAATTGAACTAAAACTAACCCAATAAGCCCCACCACACCTTTCCCATCCCCTGCCCCACCACAACCACAACCCCCCCCCCCGTCGACGTCGACCCCACCCCAACCCACCCTCAGCACCCTCTTCAATTCCCTACCCTACCCCACCCCGTCAGGGCGGCACCCTTCTAACCCACCCAAAAATAGAGGGAGTAATAAATTAAACTCTAATCCATGAAAATTTTATAATAATAAATTAATAACTACTCTTTGTTTCATCCAATCAGTTTCGTTTAAGATTACTCCCTGTGTTTAATTAAATGAAACATTTTACTTTTTCGGCCGTATTTTAATTAATAAAATGTTTCCTTTTTTTTAGTAATTTCTCTCTATTTTTTGGTCCTCACAAAAACCCCTCAGTTTCTTCTCTCTCCTCAAACTTGTGCCCTACTACCTATTACGTTGTATTTTACTAAATTCAACTAACTTCTCAAAATTTCGTGAAAGTCCAAATTTAAACAAAGAGTGAGTATTACTCAACCTAATTATTGCATCGACTATCAATCTATTATATTGACTTGCAATAAATGGCATTAGCTTAGCATATCATATTAGTGTTGCGTAACCATGGCTTACAAGAATTCTTGATTTATTGTGACAAAAATAATGAAGAAGCTAGGCTTGAAATTTCCAGTATACCTTGTGATTACTTTTGGCCGTTTTGGTCGTTTATGAACCTTGGGTGGAATCGCTGGTTCAATTTCCTTAGGAAACTATGCGAGAGGTGGTGATAGATTTTGATTAAACGTACAATGCAAGTTCTACGACATATATATATATTCAGTTTCAATAAGTTTCGGTTCATTTATATGTAATGAATTACAATTTCTCTAGCAATGTTTATATGTTGCTAGGTAATGCGTTTTGGCTAGTTGTTTACCATGGCTTCATGTGGGTTTTACTGTGAATTATTTGCAGATAGAAATTCCATGTTCTTATTATTTTTTTGGGTATGGATTGAATTAGTTATATACTTTAAGAACATTGCTTTATTTCTATTGTTTTTATTCATCATATTTGTAAGAAAGTACATTAAGTTAGCTCGACTATTGAGAGTAAGATCCAAGAGCAGCATACAATGCAAAGAGCAAAAAGTAAAAACAGAACAAGTAGTCTTGCATATATCAAATACAGTATGTCACATAACCCACCATAATTGCCCCACAAACGATAAATCCAAAGTTTTATGTCAAGTGGTAGTGATAACATATCAGAAACAAAGATTATGGTAGTTGTTCGCAAACTTTAAAGATAAAAAGTATTTGTTCGCAAAAGTTGATACTTAAAAGATAGTTATTCGCAAAATTTCCTTTAATTTTTACGCATTTTGTAAAGATTTAAGATTGATAGTTGATAAAAATAATGTATAACGATGAAAAGAAGTTGAAGGGTGAAAAACTTGCTCGAAAATCAATATTTTTATACTCCGTAATTCATATGCATTATGCTAAAGTTGCCAAATTGCATTACCAAAGACTAGACCATAAATTAGAATAGCATAGGTTTGAATTTAATTTTGTAACAAAGTTTATTTTATAATTTTCCATTATCAAAAATCCTTCCAACTCAAATTCTAAACATAATATTTTTTGCATCGCGTAAATTACATTTATCAACTGAAGAGACACTATTGCTGTATTGCAGCACATTACAATTTTATCAAGATTCGAATATGACTTTTACAAAAAACAGTAACACTTTTAGTAGCAGAACCTCAGAAGGAAAAAAAATCAGACAGTATAGCAGGATAAATCAGACTGCATCCCCAACATATTAGCAACAGATCCCGGCTTTTGATCATAGGACATAGGATTGCATTGTAACACCAAGTTATCAACAAACCCCAACTCTTCATTACAGTTGTAAAGACCCATCATAGGATAGCCGCGTTGCAGAGGATAATTATCAGCAAATCGCGGCCCTAAATCACTGTTGTAGATTGCACAATCCATCATCTGATTGCATTGCTGCAGAGGATAATTATCAGCAAATTGTTGCCCTAAATCACCGTTGTAGATAGAATGATCCATCATCGAATTGCGTTGCAGTGGATAATTATTATCAAACCCTTGATTGTTATCAGTGTAGCTAGTCGAAGTAGTACCCCATCATCGGAACGCAGAGGATAATTATCAGCAAATCTCGACCCTTGATTATTATCTGTGTTGCTACTAGGAGTAGTAAACAATCATTGGAATGCATTCCAGAAGATAATTATCAGCAAATCTCGATCCTTGATTATTATCAGTGTTGTTACTAGTAGTACCCATCATCGGAGCACATTGCAGAGTATAATTATCAGTAAATCTTGAACCTTGATTGATTTCGGTGTAGTCAGGAGTAACACCCATCATATCCATATTGTAGATACCTTCATAATTAGGTGCTATTAGTCCCTTCAGATCTTCAAACATCGCATCGTAATCAAGATCAAGATCCAAATCAGACAACAGAAATCCATGATCATCACTCAATACTTCAATTTCTTGTTGTTCAGCATCAAAACCATCATTATTGCTAGCATTCTTGATCACATCAATTCTACGCTTCACAGAATCAATCTTATGATCCAATTTACCAAGTAATGCAATAAGTTGATCATTAGTAAACTTAGAAAGATTTGTATAATTCTTTTGACTTATATTATACAAATCTTGATCAACACTAATTAATTTCTCCACATTAACACCTTTCAACACGTCACTTAAGTTAAGTGACCTCTTGTTCTTTTTCATTCTAATTTGAAACTTACAAGATATCGTTTAGAGAAATGATAATCTGAACTCGAGGTTCAATACATATCAATGTAAGAAAACCTAAGGTTCAAAGGCTAGAGACGGACAAAGAAACTTCATTTGTGATACGATCACTTGTGCTTAGTTGAAACATAATAGTGAAAGTTTTGAAAAGTTCAAAAGTCCAGTATGAAGTTCAGAATCAACTTGACAAAATAATAAATACATTACAATATGATTGTAATGGTGAAAGTTTGAGTCAAGACATCTACTTGGCAAGATATTCAAAGTATTGTGATATGATCGTAATATTGAGAATTTAAGCCAAGACCTTGATAAACATCCAAGAGTTGTGAAATCGTTTTACAACAAACTCCGAAGGAAAACCTTGTGAAGTGTTTGTCAAAGGAGCTATCAATCTATATGAGATATATTTTGATAATGGATGAAATACCCTATCTTCCAACCATTATTCAAGGGATATACTCTTAAGATGAGGTACAATACTAAACAAGGATACATACGTCAAATCAAAATGTAGCAAAGGCTTCATATGTGATATGGATAAGAAAAGTTCTTATAAAGTCTTTCTACAAAGCAAGGAATAAAAGTTGTATTAAATCGTTTTAAAACACGTTCGATTCCTATACAGAGCACGAGGTACTACTACACAAGTCATACTTAGCACAAAATGTTTGTTGCTCAATTAGATGCCCTTCTGGAAAAGATGTCATTTCCAAAAGGTCAATGGGAGTAGTGTAAATCTCGAAAGAGTTTCGAGAAAAGAAACAAACAAACATGGTTCAAACCATGAATGGCTCACCTCATGCTAATGTGACTCTTCAAAAGGCAAGTGGGAGTATATGAATCTCGAAAGAGTTCGAGAGTTTCGAAGGAGTTCGAGAAAAGTTAGTTCGAGAATCTTGAAGAAATTTGAGAAGTAATCGAATAAAAGCAACAATATGAGCATGATTCACCTTATGTTATAAATGACAACATGTGGTCTCATTAAGTGTAATGAGAATAATAACCATGTGTCAAAGGTAGTACATTCCAAGTGCACACCCTTTATTGTCGTTTCTCATTGAAAACTAAACAAAGTTGTTGTATAAGTTTCAATTGTTGCATAAAGACCTACAATGATGACTAGCATATCTAAAACTTAGCCAAAGAAATATGATTTCATATTGACTAAGAGTTCTAAAATATTTATTTTGGAACATAATGATTATGCAAGTAATAAAGATGATTTGACAAGTTATAACTCCAAGTGGTTTAAAAACCATGGAAATCTGAAATAGATTCTAAGTTTGTAACCAAGTGTATGACACTTGATTAATTTGCCAAATTGGGTAAGACCCATTGTAAGCAAAATGGACAAGGAAGAAAAGTGTTTTCTAAATCAAGCAAAGACTAGTTATTAAAGGATTTAACTAATTCATAGTGTTTCGGGTTTTTTGAAATCCCTCGGGAGAGTTACAATTCCAAGATTGGATGCCGACCGTCTGTACCTGCAAAACCACGGAGACTCCGGTTGGGTGGAGTTCCGCCTCTGATGATCAAATTAGTATGTGTGCGGACGGAGTTAAGAGTGCGGAATGTAAAGAGTTTCTCTCGGATTTCGAGAGAGAATATCTGCAATTAATATTGCTCTGGTTTGGTGGGTCTTTTTTTGAATGCATTAATGGGGATATCTCCCTATTTATAGGGTCTAGAGTGCAGCTCCCCTTCTCTGGGTTATGGATCCCAAAAGTTGGTGGGCTGTCTCATGGATTGGGCCAAGAAGGCCATCTTCCTCTTCATGACTTTGGCTGCCACGTGTCAGTAGAGGATTGGTCTGTTTAGAACCTCTCTGAGGGTGACACGTGTCACCATGCAATTGGTCCACGTGGACCTGGGTATTTTTACCCTAAACATTTGCCCCTCACAGGTGTGATGTGGCAGGCCACGTGGCACCTGTGATAGGTGTCACACGCTGGTAAAGTGACGGTTCATTCGTTTTTTTTTTTTTTTTTTTTTTTTTTTGAATTTGAGGAGACGGTTCGCCTTCTGGGGGAGTTCCCTCCCTCTATAAGTAAGGCCCCTCCCCCTCCTTTTCCTCACTTTGCATTTTTGCGAAAATTTTAAAGAAAGAGAAAGAGGAGTGCTCTAAGTTTGTCTGCTTTAGATTTCGTAACTATGTTACTTCCGCCTGACTCAACTGGATACCGTATACGCTATCATCACTCAAGGTGCATCAGACCGTCTGGTTATACTTCAGCGAATTCCCCTAATTTCAAACTACCCACAGCCGGTCAACCGTCTGGGGTATCAACAAGTAAAGCTTTAGGGAAACGTCTGGGTACATCTTTAGTAATTTTTCTTACTTTCCAAGTGGGTAAATCCAGGCAACCGTCTGGGTATCGTGCAAGCAACTGATTGATTTTCGCCTGCTGATTCAGCTTGTCTACATCCTTCACTTTTAAAGCATCTTCAAGGTACCGTCTCTACCCTTTGCTGAAAGGAATGGTGTCCTTCCAACAAGTGTATTATTCTAATAGAGGGTTCAGAATTATCAGGAAGCTGATTCTTCAGTGAGATCAAGTGATCGGAATGCCTGGGTGGAGCCCGCTTCCGATCTGTAATATTAGTGAACAATTAATATTACAACTTTGTCTTGACTGAACCCTTCGGGTCGAACCCAAACGAACTGCCGATCCGAACCGACGAATCAATCTGAAGGAGTTGATGAGTCACTAGAGTATTAAGAACACAGACGTCGGATATCGAGCCTAGGGCGTCGAGACCGAGCGTCGCAAAATCCACAAGCATCAAGTTCGAGAGTAGCCGTAGCATCACAATGGCCTAGCCATGTGGACGCTAGGCTAGCTTGAGCTAACATGCACTTCGCATGGCTAGGCGCGAGCCTAGACGCACCATGTGTGTTAGGCGCACCATCGCTAGCACTAGGTTCTTGCGTGTGTGCGTGCCTCGTATGGCAGCACCATCGCAGTACCATGCGTGCTTGTGTGCGTGCCTTCGCATGGCAGCACCAAGCAGCAGCAGCGTGCTTGCGTGTGTGCGTGCCTTCGCATGGCACAGCACCACCGCAACATGCGAGCTTGCGTGCCTAGGTGCTATCGCACGGCCTCGCACAGCCTACGCATAGCACAGCACCATCGCATTGCTAGGCCTGTGCGTGTGTGCTTGTGCGTGCATGCCATCGCAGCAAGTAGCGAGCAACATGCTAGGAGCCTCGCTCGGCAGCACCTCGGTGCTTGGGCCTATCGCCACGCACCAGCCAGCAAGCATGTTGTGCGTGTGTGCGTGTGGCAGGGGCCAACACCATGCCAGGCATCGCCCAGCGCCCAGCAGCCAGCAGCATGCGTGGCTCACTAGCAGCACGCATGTGCTAGGTGCGCTTGCTGGTGCGTGCTGGCTGTGCTAGCCGATGCGTGCTGGCTATGCTAGCTGTGCACAAGCTGGCAGTAGTAGCTGGGCAACAAGGTGGGCTGCCAGCTCACCCCTTGCTTGAGGCCGGTTTGAGAAGAGTGGGGACCAAGGCTTAGAGCCATGCCTTGGGGAGCAAGGCAATGGTCCCCCCCCCCATGGTTATGGTCCTCACCTAATCTCTCCTATCCTCATGACACTTGTTGATTTGTAATTGCATTGTTTTATAATATATTTTGGAATTAAAAAAATTAGTGAAAAATGCAACTATCCCACATTGATCATGAATGGGAGTGCAAGTGGCATTTCCCTATAAATACCCCATGATTGGGCATTTGGAAATCAACTTGAGTGGAACTAAAAAAGGAATCTCGTATTATTAAGAAAACCTTTAAGTTCGTAAAACTCTAGTTTTATATTTGGTCAAGTCTCGACTAACCCTCGAGACGAAGATCGTTCGGGTCGGGTCATGGGTACGAGCCGTTGGAGGCCGTCACGCTTGTGAGGCTTTAGGCTTCAAAGTAAGAGCTCGGTTTACGAGCGAAGCACGCTTCAAGGGTATTACTTCTTTATCCGTTCTCTTGATTATTGTATAATTGTGTTTATGCATGCTTTATTGCTTTAATTATTGGGGCGGGTCTTGGGCGGGTTTCTCTTCCGCGTAGTGTTGGACGCTACGAAACCCAACATTTGCAACTCTTTTGAGATTTTCCATCTGTATGCTTTGTAAAGAATAATGGACATACCCAACACACACACGGCATGACATAGGACAGTTGTCAGCCGGTCTCCTAACACGGCTGAGTCTAGGACTGGGGATGCCGTCTGGGGGTGTTTGGACCACCCTTTCTCTTCCTCGAATCCGACCGTCTCTGTGCATGTGTAGGACAAGATGGCTCGAACGAAGCGGACGACTATTGACCCCGACTACAGATCAGACGGCTCAGCTAAGGCGTCGGCTGACGTAGAATATTATGATCCTCCGGGTGCACCCAGCACACCAAGTGACAACATATTGGAGGAGTCTGAGGATGTAGACGACGATGAGACCGTCCAACAATCTGACTCAGAGGAGTCAACTTCGCTACAAGTGGATGCCTTCCAGGAGGACGAGGAGGCGTACACATGGCCGTCCATAACCAATCCTACTAAAGCGCACATGTCCGCCAGGGACATTGTTACCCTAAATGCCACCTTTCCCACCTTTATAAAGAGATGCCCGGTTGGGGATAGGTGGGAAATCCTAGTGCCGCCTGCAGAGGTAACAGTCGTTTGGGAGGACGACATTGATCACGCCGACAACTATTCCGGCTGCTATGAGGCGTCATTTAAGGCCGGCCTCCGGTTCCCTCTTCACAACGCAATAAAGGCCATTTTAAGAGGCTATGACCTTGGCGTCTGCCAATTAACACCCAATTCTTGGGTGAACATAATAGGTTACGTCGTCGCCTGTGATATGTAGGACATAACGCCTAGCTGGGAGGCGTTTTCACATATGCATTACCTCAGTCGTGCCCCAGGCGGCTGGAAGGGGTGGTACACGTTGACCACGCACCCGGAGTATATGATGACGACCCTTGAAAAACCATCGAAGTGGAGCAATTAGAAGAGCAAGT
Source organism: Chenopodium quinoa (assembly GCF_001683475.1). Taxonomy (NCBI): domain Eukaryota; kingdom Viridiplantae; phylum Streptophyta; class Magnoliopsida; order Caryophyllales; family Amaranthaceae; genus Chenopodium; species Chenopodium quinoa. Next base: position 1,744,572 of record NW_018745569.1, read on the forward strand.
TTTAATTAGTCTCCTCTCCATCCAAGCGTCTAAATCATCAGCTCTGTCATTATAACAAGCAACCGGCTCTCCTGGGGAAAAAGTGTGCCCTTCCCTGTGTCCTGGAGGAGGCCTGTTCACAAATAACAGAGACGGGGTTCTTCAAAAGAACCACCATGCCCTTAGATGATGGGTCAGAAATAATTGTACCCAAGAACTGGGTACCCCATCCGAACTGGCTCAAGGATGAGGCTTTCCTCTCCGCCTGCGGCCTTAGCACCCTTTTTAGCAGACGTATGTAGAACAATTAACCGGCACTTTTATGCCGTCTCTATGGTTTTGTGTTGCGTTGCATTTGACTTGTCAACTTTCTTGTTGCAGAAGAAGACTTAGAGTGGTGCCGCTTGAGAAGACACTGGCTAGGTCAGCAGCCTAGATCCGGAAGGATCGGATGGAGAAGAAAAGGGCCCAACTGGCGGCCAAGGATGATGAGGTAAGCTCCGGCTGTGTCCTTTCCTAGCAAAGATTTGATTCAGTAGACAGCTATCAACCGGTTGTGGTTACTTTGTTTCTTTTTCAGGATGGAAGCAAGAATGTTCCTCGCTCCCTTTCCAAGATGCTAAAACGGAGGGCTGAGAAACCCTCCCAGGCCCCTTCCAAAGCAAGGAAGGTTCCGCCTGCCCAAAACACTTCCACAAGGCCGCTTGTAGCTGACCGGCCAACCTCAGCAGGCAAAAGCCTGAAAGATCTCGGTCTAAACACCGAGACGGTGGACCTAGAGCAGGGCAGACCTAAGACGCCCATGAGCCGGCCACTTGCTGCTGCAACCGGTTCCAATGCGGCTGGGGGTAGGGTGACCCCTCAGCCTGAACACCAAGGTATGGCCTTCAGCTTTGATCCCCCCTGGCCGCTTGGGCCTATGCGAGTCAAGTTCCAAGCTACCCAATCAGGGGATTCCTCCAGCAGCTGGCAAAATATAGGTGCCGCCTATGCTGGTTTCTTACAAAATCGCTCTATTGGTGCAGATGCCTCTCAAAGATGGCCTGACCTCCAGCAGTATGCCAAGAGGATGCTAAGGACCCTCACCCGGTCTGAGAAGGAGGCTTTCCCGGTGTGCATTAGGTCAATATTGACCATATCAATTCCTTACTTGCAGAGGTAAGTTGTCGGTTGGGGTAACAAAGACAAGTTAGCTTACCACCGGCTGGTGTATTTAATCTTTTTGCCGGTTATGCTGTCTTATAAAGATTAACACTTTGCCGGCTGAGTTTTGCAGGTAATGCTGAGGGTGGATGGGCTCAAGGTCCCTTTGAGAAAAAAGCAGGAGGAGGTAAGAGATGCCAACAAACGGGCGGCTAATACCCTCGATGTTGCTCAATATTAATGTATTATGAATGAAATTGCTACTAAAAGCCGGGAGATGAAACAGGAGGAGCTGATAAAGGAGCTCACTACTGCTGTGGAGACGGCAAACAAGAAGGCGTCTGACTTCGAGCTGCAAGTAAAAAACCTCCAGTCCGATCTTAAGGCATTGGAGGATGCTGACAAGGAAAACACCCAGCTGAGGGCAGACGTCTCCCGGCTGAAGGACGAGCTGGCCCAAGTGCAGGCCGACCACAAGGCGTAGTTGGTTGCTGAGCAAGAGCGGCTGGTGGATGAGAACGAGCGGGATTGCAAAGCTCGTATGAAAATGGCCTGGAATCTCATCCACCCGAATTATAAATGGGAGTTCTTCAGCTTGAGGTATAAGTATGCCTCGGAAGTTTACGATGCCCAGACTCTCGGCCTTGAGGCGCCGGCTCCTTTTGAAGAATGGGCCGGCATTGAGGCCTCTGACGAGGAGCAAGAGGAGCCGGAATAACAAGTGTCGGTGGATGCTGATCAAGCTCAACCTAGGCAACCTGAAGACGCTCCTCCAGCCGGCCAGGGCCAGATGTCTCCCCCTCAGCAAAAATGAGCTTTTATTTGTTTCCGGCCTGCGTGCCGAGTACCTAAATGTATTTTCTTTTTTCCCCGGACGTAGTTCCCGCTGACAAATATTCCTGGCCTTTTGGCCAAGTTTTAATAGAATTTGCCGACTGTGTCGGTTTTGCTATACTTGCCTTTGATATATTTGCTTCAATTTTTTCAACTTTAGCCATTCTTTAATATGCACGAATATTCTTGCAAAATAACCTTGCACATGTGGTTTACCGGATGTATTGGCTTTATCTGCCCCTGGACGGGTGTTTGCTTGGCAATTGCCCCACCCCAAGCAGGCAGTCGTCCAACAAGCATCCGGACGAAGAGTCAGACGGTCATTGACCACCTCTTAAGAAATTTTTCAAGTTACTTTCCAAGTTGGAATAGCAGAAGATTTTGGCTAGGCTCCAACCTAGATTACTCGATTAACCGGCTGTGAATTAACCCTTGGGATAATCAGTCTTTGCCGTTTATTTAATAGCAAGCGGCCATTGGCCTCGTGTAGGTGCCATAACCAGGTTATGTTTTAGCTGCTAAGGTTTTGACTTGAGCTTTTATTTTTCAATTGTAACCGTCTGTAGTGCCTTTGAGCAAAGACCGGTTATATCCAACCAAGATATCAGTTACCGTTTGTGTTGCTTTGGAGCAACGACCGGTTGTTTCTAGGTCTCAATTGATTATTCAAACGACTGTGAGTTATCTTTAACCTAGACAGTCGGTTAAAGCCGTTTGAGTTATGATTTATAGAACAATGTACCACCCAAATGGGAGATGCTCTCTCCGACGAATTCACCCGAATGGGCGTCGCCGGTTGCCTGCTCATGTTGGAGTAGGCGGCGGTTTGAATGTCATCCGGCCATTGGCCACACAAATAGCTGCTAAGTTTTTGGACTTATCTTATATCTACTCACGTTGGAGTAGACGTAAAATTTTACATGCCTGTTTGTGTATTACATAGACGGGACTTGTACAAAAACAATAAACATGTGATAATAAATCATATCTTTCATTGATATACTCTATTTACAAAAAATTTACAAATCTTAGAAGTAGTACTTTTTTAAGTTATCTACATTCCAAGTTTTGGCTAGCTGCCTGCCGTTTGGAGTTTCCAGGCGGTAGGTGCCGCCTCTCACTTCTTCATAGATCCGGTAGGGGCCTTCCCAATTGGGAGTCAAACTTTCCTTGCTCATTGGCCTTACCGGTTGCCTCCATTTTTCGTAACACAAAGTCCCTCACTTTCAAGGGTCGTTTGTGTACTCTTTTGTTGTAGGCTCTCGTCATTTTTAGACGGTAAATCTTATGACGCAAGGCGGCATTGCCCCTGCGCTCTAGGAGTGTGTCTAGTGCTAGCCACATAGCCTCTCAATTAGCCTCTTCGTCATAGAGCATGACTCAAAGGGTTAGTTCATAATGCTCAATAGGCAGGATGTCTTCTGCACCGTATGTCATGAGAAACGGGGTTTCACCGGTTGGCCCTTTTTCAGTTGTTCAGGTGGCCCATAGAACATGAGGTAACTCATCTGCCCATAGACCGCCATCCCTTTTAATTTTCTTCTTGATGCCGTATGAGATGAGTTTGTTTAGGCTTCAACTTAGCCGTTTTCTTGGGGATGGCCGACTGATGCAAAACAATGTGAGATCCCTTAATCTCCCAACCAGCTCTTGAGGGTAGGTGTTTTAAACCGAGGGCCATTGTCAAAGACCATGGACATAGGTACCCCAAACCGGGTGATGATGTTCCTCCAAATGAAGGAGATGACATCCTTTGTCTTTATACCCTTGACCGCCTCTACCTCTACCCATTTGGTGAAGTAATCAACGAAAACTAGAATGTACCTCCGTCCGCCTGTAGCAGGCGTATATGGACCCAGAATGTCCATGCCCCATTTGGCGAATGGCACTAGGTTGGAGATAGCCGTCAGATCAGTAGCCGGACGGTGTATGAGTTTGCCGAATTTTTGACACTTATCACACTTCTTCACCATTTCCATGGCATATGCCTCAAGGGTGGGCCAAAAGTAGCCTTGCCGCTTGGTTCTCTTGGCTAGAGTTTTGCCGCCTATATGTGATGCATAAAAGCCCGAGTGCAGATCCTCTAGAACCTATTTCCCCCTTTCCGGGGTGACACATTTCAGCAGCGGCTGAAGGTCACCCTTCTTGAAGAGTTCTCCATTATGAATCTCAAAACTTGCGGCACGTTTTTTCATTGCAGCCGCTTCTGAGTATGCATCCGGCAGAGTGTCGTCTACAAGATAAGCCTGGATGCCATCCATCCAGGTTAAGCTTCGGTCAAGGACTCCAATGGGATCGTTCTCAATACTTCTTTTTTCCATGACTTCCCAAAAGACTAACCTAAGCGTATCACAGGAGGCGGATGATGCCAGCTTAGAGAGTGCATCCGCCTGGTTGTTTTCTGACTTGGGCACTTAACTTAGATGGAATTCACCAAGTGTCCCGGCCTCATCTTTGACCGCCGGAAGGTATTTGATCATAGCCGGATGGGTGGCCTGATAGTCACCATGGTATTGGCTAACAATCAACTGTGAATCAGAGCAGGCGTCAACCTTTCCTGCCCCTGCCGCCTTATACATGCGGATACCGGCTAGCAGGGCCTCATATTCCGCGGCATTATTTGAGGTCTGGAACTTGAAATGTAGTGCATATTCATATTTTTCCCCTTTCGGAGACTTGCATATTATCCCTGCACCACAACTGTTCATAGTAGAGCTCCCGTCTACATACACTTTCCAAACCTGATCAAGATTCTCCAGCTCAGTCGGCCTTGTCATTTCTACAATGAAGTCGGCGAACGCTTGACCTTTCACTGCCTTCGTAGGTTCGAAAGTGATTTCAAGGCTTTGCATTTTAATAGCCCATTTGAGCATCCTACCGGATGATTCCAAAGTTGTCATTGTCCGCTTGAGGGGTTGATCTGTGTAGACCACCACCGGATGTGCCAAGAAGTAAGGTTTCAACTTCTTGACTGCCATGAAAAGAGCTAGGACAAAATTTTCAACTACGGGGTACCGGAGTTCATCATTTCAAAGAACATGGCTAATGAAATAGACCGGGAGTTGAATGCCGTCTCTTTCAGCTAGGAGAACGAAACTGAGGGCATGATCTGAGATGGCCTAGTACATATAAAGCACCTCCTCTGTTAGAGGACTAACCAGCCTTGGCAATGAATGCAAGTGCTCTTTCAACTTCTGAAATGCCGCCTCAGCATCCTCTCCCCATTCGAATCTAGTCTTCTTTTTTATTGCTTGGAAGAAATAAAGGCACTTGTCACCTGACCGACTGAGGAATCTCCCCAATGCCGCCAGGCAACCGATTAATTTTTGAACTTCTTTGACAGTGCGGGGTGACTTCATGTCAAGTACCGCCTGTACCTTCTCTAGATTGGCCTCTATCCCTCTTTGATCAATCAAAAATCCGAGAAACTTCCCAGACTCAACACCAATGACACACTTCTTGGGATTAACCATGACCTTGTGCCACCTGAGGGTGGTGAATGTTTCTCGGAGGTCAGCAAGGTGATCTGCCTGTAGCTTGGATTTGACTATCATGTCATCAATGTACGCCTCTACATTCCTCCCAATTTGATTAATGAAGATTGTATTAATCATTCGTTGGAAAGTAGCAGGCGCATTCTTCAAGCCAAACGGCATCACAGTATAACAGAATAACCCTTGATTAGTGACGAATGTCGTCTTCTCTTGATCTTTTTCCACAAGGGTATCTTATGAAAGCCGGAGTAGGTGTCCATGAAGCTCATCAAGGCATGACCGGCTGTAGAGTCGACTAAACTGTGATCTTTGAAAGTGGATAGCTATCCTTCGGTCATATCTTGTTCAGGTCTGTGTAATCAACACACATTCGCCAGGTTTCATTCGGCTTTTTAACCAGAACAAGTTTTGCTACCCAATCTGGGTAGTAACATTGCCGAATGAACCCGACATCCATTAGCTTCTTGACCTCAGCGGCAGCCGCCTGAGATCTCTCACTGTGATTTATTTTCTTTTGCCTAACCGGCTTCTTTTTTGGATCCACGGCGAGTTTGTGGACAGCAAGATCCGGGCTGACGCCTGGCATCTCTTCCACTTCAAAGGCAAAGATGTCTTTGAATTCTTTCAACAGTTGGTGTAAGAAGCGATGTCAATATTTTTACCAGCCGGCTGGGGACGGAGATCATCTGACCGTTCCCTGATCAGTGATTGCTATTGCTTTTCTTTTTTGACGGTCACCAACTGGTCCGCCTTCCTCTTTTTTCCGGCTGCCTTAGAAGCAAGCGCGACTTCCTTGAAGTCATCAAGGTCAATGGGCTCTTCGCCTTGGCCGGATACGGCCACAGTAGGCTTGACATCTGAGAGATAACACTCCCTTGCCGTCTTCTGATCCCCATTCAAGGAACCCACTGACCCATCATCCCTCTCAAATTTCAGCAGCATGAGGGATGGGATGATGACTGCCTTGGGCTCATTGAGGGTTGGACGGCCTAAAATCAGATTGTAGGCGGTCAATTCCTTAACCACTAAGAATTTGACAACCATATGGCGTCCTTCCCCCTTCTCTCCTAGCCGGATGGGTAGGTCAATCCTCCCTACCGAACGCACTACTCCACCCCCAAAACCGACTAAGGGGTGAGAGACTTTGTGCATGCTGCTAGGCTTGTACTTGAGCTTTGCCAAGCACCTGTAGCTGATCAGGTCAGACGAACTCCCAGTATCTATAAGGATCCGGCCCACTCTTTGGTTGGCAACCTTACATTCAATTAATATGGGGTCATCATGTGGTCGCCTGACCTTGCCCCGGTCTTTCTCACTGATGATGACCTCAGGAAAGGTGTATTTCGACGCCTGGCCCTCATTGACTAAGTTAACCTCCAGCTTTTGATGTAGTCCTTGGTGCCCCGGATGGTAGGACCCCCTCCAGCAAAACCGCCTGCTATAGTATAGATCTTCTCTTCATCAGTGTCTGAACTAATAGCAAGTTGGTCTGCCTTTTTGGGCGGCTGCCCACTGTTGGTTTTAAGGGTCACCTTAGACTTTAGAATATAGGACTTCAGCACTCCTATGTCAGCCAGACGGTCCAACAACCGTTTGAGGCTATTACAATCATTGGTGTCATGGCCTATATCCTCATGGAAATGGCAATATTTTTTTTGTTCTGATTTTTGGCGGAACTTTTTATTGCAGCCGGTTTCTCAATAGTCACCCGGTCTTTGATCTCCATGAGGATAGAGTAACAATCCTTGTTGAACTCGTACTTGGGGACGTACGATTTTAACACTTTTTTCTTCTTCTGGGATGGCTGATCAGAGTTATCCGCCACCCAGACTTCTTTTCTTTTCTTGCTCTCTTCTTTTTTGGCCGGCTGAGCAGACAGACTCTCTTTTTTGTCGAACTTTTTGGGGTCCGACAGCTGCTTGATGGCACAAAGCTCAGTCGCCTATATGTAGGCTTCTGCTTCCATCAAAGCTTCCTGGAGGGTAGCAACCCTCTTTCTGACGAGGTCGAACTTAAAAGTCGATCCGTCCTTCAGACCCTTAAAGAAGTCTGTGTAGGCCACTTCGTCAAACAGCCCTTGAATCTGAATTCTCATCAGATTGAACTGCCTGACGTAGGACCTTAGCCCTTCTCTATCTCCCTACTGTACAGCTCCCAAGTCGAGACTTGTCTTCTTGGCAGGGATGTTCATAGAGAAGTTTGAAGAAAACAAGTACGCAAGTGTCTTGAAGCTGTTGATGAATCCGGCTGGCAAATTGCCAAACTATCGTTGGGCTATGCCCTTCAATGTTGCCGGGAAGCATCGGCACCAGGCGGCGTCATCCAACCCCTGTAAATACATGAGGTTAGTGTATGCCATTAGGTGGTCTTCTGGGTTGGAGGTACCATCATAGGTACCTACCAACACATTCTTAACCTTGGCCGGCTGTGCCGCCTCGGTTATCTCCTTGGAAAAAGCAGGAGGTTGTTCCCCAAGTTTTAGCAGTCGAAGCTGCCAGTCCATTGGTTGGACATTCTGTGCCGCCTGACCCCCAAAGAGGGTCGGCTACATGTATGGTGATCCATACGGTAGGTATGGCTGCTGGGGCACATACGGAGCCGGCTGGATAATCTGAGGGCCAGTACGTGCGGACAAGTCGCGTGACTGACTCTCTCGGTTTGTTTCTGAATACCTTATTGAGGTATTCTGAAAACTGTCTGGATAAGTCGACGTTGAAGCCGACTCAAACAATTGTTGACTTCTCTTCTGCTTGATTAACATCCAGGCATCCGAGTAACTCTTTTTTTATCCATCCGGCTAAACTTCCGAATGGCCTTCCTTTTCCCTGCTTCAGGGAATCGGTATTTTGATAAATTAACCATGGGCCAATCCACCCCCTTTGGTTTAGGGTGAGGGGTAGGCACACGGTCCTTCACATGCTTCTTCCCTAAGGGAGAAGGCTTCTTGGCCGACTGACCCCTGTTGGTGCCAGTCGTCTTCTTGTTTAAAAGGTCCTTGATTTCCCCTTTGAAACTCGTCATGAATTTCATGAGTTCGTCTCTTGTAACGGGGGCAGCACCCTCCGTCGCCTGGGGTTGTCCAGCCGGCTTGCTGGTTGGGTTTCTTGGACCAGCTTTGTCGTTGCCCCGTTCCCTTGTTTCTTTGGGACGGCTGCGTCTTGTTCTGGGTGACCCGTCTAGGGCCACATAGGTTTCGACCTCAAAGTCGTCACCACTATCTTGGTCCGTGTGGACCTCAACTTCGGCCATAGGCCGTTTCTCATTAACCAGCGGTACAGATTCGTGGGATGCCATTCTGGAAGTACTCTACCCACAGACGGCGCCAAATGTTTCAGGGTTTTTGAAGTCCCTCGGGAGAGTTACAATTCCAAGATTGGATGCCAACCGTATGTACCTGCAAAACCACGGAAACTCCGGTTGGGTGGAGTTTCGCCTCCGACGATCAAATTAGTATGTGTACGGACGCAGTTAAGAGTGCGGAATGTAAAGAGTTTCTCTCAGATTCCGAGAGAGAATATCTGCAATTAATATTGTTCTGGTTTGGTGGGTCTTTTTTTGAATGCATTTAATGGGGATATCTCCATATTTATAGGATCTGGAGAGCAGCTCCCCTTCTCTGGGTTATGGATCCCAAAAGTTGGTGGGCTGTCTCATGGATTGGGCCAAGAAGGCCATCTTCCTCTTCATGACTTGGGCTGCCACGTGTCAGTAGAGGATTGGTCCGTTTAGAACCTCTCTGATGGTGACACGTGTCACCATGCAATTGGTCCACGTGGACCTGGGTATTTTTACCCTAAACATATAGTATGACTATGACTGCGATGAAACCTTTACATTAATCAAGTTGCCAAGATCTATTAAAGATATTTTAGTGATTTCTACCTTATGATCTGAGATTTGGTAGATGGATTTCAAAACACTTTCTTGAAATTGTTCATGAAAGAAGATTTGTATATGATACAATCAAAGTGATTTTGAAAATCCAATAATCCTAGGGATGCATAAAAGATCCTTTAATGGATTGAAGTTAGCATCATGGAGTTAATGTTCTTAATTTTTGTGAGTTACTCAAATTGTTTAATGTTCTCATAAAATGAAGAAAAGGTCTTGTGTATACAAGATGTTTAGTGGGAGCTATATAGTCTTCTTGGTCTAGTACAAAGAGCGATTGTTAGTTCCATGCTTGAAGGGTCAAGTGATGGTTAATGCATTTTGTATGAAAAACCTTGAAGAGGAAGATGAGTACATTTGGGAATCAAGATCCATAGAGATAGGTCTTGAAGGATGTTTTAGCTTAGTTAAGAAACTTATATTGATAAGATTCTTATGAGGCTCAACATCATATTGAAAGGAGTTTCAATCCCATATAACATGACACATTGCTTAACAAGATTCAATGTGTTAAGAAATTAAAGGTTGGTGAAATTAAGGTTTTGAGTGATGCTCCTTGTGCATTTTGCAAAGGATGCATCATGCATGTCATGGACTATACTCGTTTATTGGATTCACATGTTTTGAGAATATGTGGTGATAGATTTCAATCGAAAAACTAATATAACATTGGAATACAATTTAGAAATTCCTAAACTCCTTGCGGAAGAATAAAGGAAGATTCTTGGCGTATGAAGATGAATATTATTATAAAATTTAAAAGTTGCAAAATTCATGTTTATGAGAATGACTCATGAATTGTATCAACTAAACTATTTCAATAGCCTAAAGACACAAAGGGCTCATTTGAAATAACATGATGGTGGTTGTGTGCTAGGGAGTCACAATTGCAAAATCATCAGTCATGTTTCTCTATGTTTATCAATTGTAACAAAGTTTCAATCTTATTTAATCATGGTTTAGTTTAAATAAAATGTCTAAAATAATTGTGAATTGATGGGTTCATTAAATTGATGATTTGGTGAATGAAACCCCACAGGTGAACTAAATTCATAAATTATTTAAGTTCCTAGTTCGAAATCATTAAATTGGACATAAATGATTTCAGTAAATGGACTAACATGTAAGAATGATTGAATAGCGCAGTTTCATGGGTTATAGGGACATAGAGATGCTCGGTCAATCACATGGATATGCATGAATGATGCATGATCGAACTATTGACCTACTTTGAAGTTCAAGTATAGAGCTTCCGGATATATTAGTGGATTCCTTTGACATGAGTGGAACATTGATTTCATTCAATGATTGATTTAACTGTGGTACATCCAAACGTCATTCCGTAAAAGGGGGCTATAAAAGATGTTTCCTGGTTACATCAAAAATTGAGTGGGAGATTTGGTTGCCACAAGTTTGGATTGAGTCTGCCTATTTAATTAGGAATGTGTCATGGCCCCTTGAAGAGGGAGAATTCAGAAAAATGCATGGCCGTGCTCAAATGGATTACATAGTAATCATTTGTTTTGCAATTCTAACTCAGTTTTCAAGAAAAGATTTGTATATTAATATGATCACGACATGAGATGCAATCATATTATCAAATCGACACACGTTGACTTAAGGAATTTGAATATTGCACATTTGTCTTAGTTAAGTGGGAGATTGAAGGATTTATGTCTTCGTCAAGTGCAATTACTAGATATATCAAGGATCATTATTATGGAGATAATTAGTTTATTCTTTTGGGTCGTCATTGTCTGTTGCTAGATATGATAAATGATCTTTGGGCTAGTCAAATAGTCCAAAGCCTAATAGAATGGATCCTATAAGGTCACACACAAGGGTGATGGACTGAACAAAAGAAAGAAGCCCATTATTGGGCCTCATGGAATGGTCGGCCATATGGGATTAAAGGGGGAGTAATTTGGGCTTGGTTTGGACTCTAATTATACACGTGATGTATAAATAGAGGCATTGCCTAGGGTTTGCACATAACACTTAAGCAGTCAATTGTGAATTGACTAGCAAGCAACCAAACCCTAAAGCCCCACGCACTCACTCTCTCTTCTCCTGTCACATCCGCACACGCCGGTGGTGCGTGTGGTGCACGGTGGTGGTCATGGTTGTTCATGGCTTGGTTTTCTTCTCCCCTATCTGTAGAAGGTGGCTCAAAGTGTTCATGCTCGACTAACTAGCATTAGTGGAGGTTCAATCCTAGCTTGTGGACCAAGTAGAGGAGCAACACTTGGGGCTCTTATTCCCCTAATCGTTCGTGGTCGATCGCTCGTGGAAATCACGCATCAAATGTATGAATTACGTGATTCTTTATGTGTTATGCTTGTAGATCCTGTTTAGGTGCGAACGAATATGATTCGAGAAATTCCGCTTTTAGTACCTAAAACCCTACATGTATGACTTTGTCTGTTTTTGAGATAATAATAATAATAATAATAATAATAATAATAATAATAATAATAATAATAATAATAATAATAATAATAATAATAATAATAAATTTTAATAAGTTCAATCAGGTCTAGTAAGTTCCAATAAGTTCAATAAGGTCCAATAATTCAGAAAAGTTTAAGTTTAGTTCGATAAGTTTAGATAAGTTCAAATCAAATAAGGGGCAGAGAACAAGCCTTAGAAAAAAAACTACCTTTTTTTTTAAGTTAGGGTCTATTCTGTTGACCTTATTTTCACTTATTTCAGGTATAATAACTTCAGGTAAGTTTAGATAAGTTCAAATAAGTTCAGTTCAGGTGTAATAAGTTCTAATAAGGGTTACCTAAGTACACATTACAACTAAAATAAGTTTTAATAAGGTATAATAAGTTCAGATAAGTTAAGGTAAGTTGAGATAAGTTTAGATAAGTTCAGATCAGTGAAAATCAGGTGAATAGAACACCCTTAGAGTTGGGATTATTATTCATATATCATGATTGATTTAATTTTTTTTTTACCAATATATAATATATAAATATGATCATATAATATGTTATCAGATTTGTCATAATGTCTACTTTTATAAATTAATTTTTTCATAATTTTTACTAACCTCAAATAAAATATATTGATGGTAAAAGTTGTATCTCGACAAAATGTGCAAATCAAACTCTAGCCTATGAAATAAGAAGAAAAAAAAACCCACAGTATGAAGAGAATTAATAAATAATGAGAAGAAGAGAAATACGAAGTACATCATTTAGGCAGGAAAAAAGAAACTTGAATATAATTTCACAATTAAGTTAAAAAAAGAACAAGAAAAATATCAAATGGGTCGAGCAAAGTTAGCTAGAGTATTCATAGAAAATCAGAAGAAGAGAAATATTTCGTTTAGGCAGAAAAAAAGAACCTTGATTAAAAAAGCGCGCGAGTTTTCAATTCTATGTGATGTACCCGTTTGTGTTATCGTCTTTCCTTTTGTTGAAGGTAACAAGAAAGTCGTGCAACCCGAGATTTTTTCGTACAAGGGAGAGCAAGAACCCCAAGAAATTGTCAACTCGGATGATTCAACAACAATTAACCCGGAGTTGGGTCGTGAGATGATCAATCGTTACTTAGCATACCCTAAGGATTTTCAAAAGAGCAAGAGGTCACTTAACTTAAGTGACGTGTTGAAAGATGTTAATGTTGAGAAATCGTCAAGTATTGATCAAGATTTGCATAATTATACAAATCTTTCTAAGTTTACTAATGATCAACTTATTGAATTACTTGGTAAATTGGATCATAAGATTGATTCTGTGAAGAGTAGAATTAATGTGATCAAGAATGTTAGCAAGAATGATGGTTTTGACGCTGAACAACAAGAAATTGAAGTCTTGAGTGATGATGATGGGTTTCTGTTGTCTGATTTGGATATCGATCTCGATTACGATGCGATGTTTGAAGATCTGAAGGGACTAACCGCACCTGATTATGAAGGTTTCTACAACATGGATATGATGGGTGTTACTCCTAACTGCATCGAAATCGATCAAGGTTCAAGATTTGCTGATAATTATCCTCTGCAATGTGCTCCGATGATGGGTACTACTCCTAGTCCGACTAACAACACTGATAACAATCACGGGTCGAGATTTGCTGATAATTATCTTCTGGAATGCATTCCAATGATGAGTACTACTTCGACTAACAACACTGATAACAATCAGGAGTCGAGATTTGCTGGTAATTATCCTCTGCAACGTGCTCCGATGATGGGTACTACTTCGACTAGTTACACTGATAACAATCAAGGGTTTCTGCAATGTGTTCCAATGATGGGTACTACTTCGACTAGCTATACTGATAACAATCAAGGGTCGAGTTATGCTGATAGTTATCCTCTGCAATGTGCTCCGATGATGGATACTACTTCGACTAGTTACACTGATAACAACCAAGGGTCTGATAATTATCCTCTGCAAGGCAATTCGATGATGGTTCATTCTATCTACAATAATGGTGTTTTAGGGCCACAATTTGCTGATAATTATCCTCTGCAATGCAATCTGATGATGAATCGTTCAATCTACAACGCTGATTTAGGGCAGCGATTTGTTGATAATTATCTTCTGCAACACAGCTATCCTATGATTGGTCATGCAGTCTGATATATCCTGCTATACTGTATTTTTTCCTTCTGAAGTTCTACTGCTAGAAGTGTTACTATTTTTTGTAAATGTTTGAAATTGTTTCAGACATTGAGTATTATTCTTAAGTCGCCATATAAAATTTCTTAAGACATTTTTTCAGCTTCGATTCTTGATATACTGATATGTGCTGCAATATGTATCTCGTCAGTTGACAAATTTGTCAATTCTGTTTTGCAGTAATCTGATAAATTGTACGAAAATATAACACGATCCAAGTTGCAGTTATCTGATAAATAGTACAAAAATATAACACGATCCAAAAAAAATTTTGTTACAATTAATTTTAACCTATGCTATTTCTTATTTACCGAGCAGTCTATGGTAATGCAATTTGGCAACTTTAGCATAATATATACGAATTACATAGTATACAAATATAATTTTCACGCAACTCTTCACCCTTTAACTTCTTTTCATCGCTAAACATCAGTTAGTGTTATCGCTAAACAGAATAAGTAAAAAGTAGAATATTGATCCAATCATTGTTTCGAATCCACCTCGATTAACCAAGCTATCATCTCATAGCAGACAACATCATACTAATGTCAGAGGTAATGTGAGTTTGCAGCCCAACAACCTGAAAGGCAATACCTCAGGAGCAAGAAGAGGTTGTAATAGAAAAAGTCAACTGTATCGTGTGCTTTGAAATCAAATTCAACATGTTTTCGGTGTTGCTGAACTCATGGTAATTAGGGCAGGTTATATGGAAGTGGAGATAGATACTCCACAGCCAAAAGTATGCTGCAAAAGCCGGTATAAATTCACAAACTCGAGTGTGGTGTAACAATTGCTGATGTATCACATTCTGTATATGATAAGAAGATAGAGAGATAAGAAGAGAGATTATTTTTCTTTCATAAGCTGATACAGAACGAGTCATTTATAGTCGAGCACTGAGCCACTGACTCGAGCTAACTCAATGAAACTTCCTTACAACAAACTTACATAATTTCCTAGAAAACCGAAAGACGGTTATAACTAACTAGTAGCCAAAAGTTAGTTACTAACAGATCCTTAACCAAAAGCTTCCCTAACAAAGTTGGCTAGTTTAGGCGTTTATAGCTCAATGTAGTTTTGTCAAACACTTTTAGTTTGTAACATAGTTGGTCAAGCATATATCCAAAAATAAATGAATAAATAAAATTAGTATCAAACTACCAATCCATTTAAGTACATTCAAGTTTCTGTAATTATTGCCAGCCAATTAACCAGTCGGAGTGCGGTAATGCAATTACGAGTGCAAAATTCAGACTCCAGAAGTCCAGATTAATTTCTCCATGGATTATACTTTAACTTTAACTACAGTTAACAATTGTCAACTACGAGTACAGAATTCATCATCGACGTATTTCTTAACATCAGCATACTCCAGATTATGTCAAAGGGGTTAAGGAATTCATTCAGTATTGCATAGAGCATCCTGTGAGTAGCAACCCTGAGGAGATTAGGTGTCCTTGTGTTAAATGTAAAAATAAGAACATCCTAACTCCGGACGAGGTTGAAGTTCACTTGTATAGGAAGGGGTTCTTACCTAACTACCACGTGTGGATGAGTCACGGAGAAAAGGTTGCAAGAACCTACGCAGAGCATTCCAATCAATATCGTGAAATGGTTGAGGATGCTTTTGGTCATAATGTAGATCAAATGGCTGGTGAAGAGCCGAGAACTGAGGAGGAGCCTAACGAACAGGCAAAGGACTTCCTTAATTTATTGACGGCATCCGAAAAACCGTTGTGTGAAGGAGCTTCAATGTCTGTGTTAGAGATGGCAGCTAGAATAACGAGCATTAAATGTGAGTTTAACTTGCCGCACCGGTGCGTTGATGCGTGGGCGTCCTTGATGAGTGACGCAATTCCAAACAACAACCACATAGGCCAGTCATTCTACGAAGTGAAGAAAATGGTTAACGGGTTGGAGTTGGCTCATGAAAAGATCCACGCATGTCCGAAAGGGTGTATATTGTTTTGGAAGGAGGATGCTAAGTTGTCTAAGTGCACGGTATGTGGCAGTGACCGATACAATGAAACTTCAAAAGGGAGGGTTGTTCCTACGAACGTCCTAACCTATTTTCCTATCACCCCTAGGTTGCAAAGGCTCTATGCAACAAAGAACATTGCTGGGGAGATGACTTGGCATGCCAAAAACCCACGTGTGCAAGGCACAATGGCACTAACTAGTAACACTGAGGCTTTGAAACATCTGGACAACTATTTCCCAGAGTTCGCTGTTAAACCTCGTAATTTTCGACTTTTAATGTGCACAGATGGTTTTGCTCCTCATGGTAAGTTTGGGGGTCAGTATTCATGTTGGCCTGTCATTCTAACGCCGTATAACTTGCCCCCCTCAATGTGTATGAAAAGGCAACACATGTTTCTTTCCTTGCTAGTTCCCAGTCCAAAAAATCCAAAGGGCAACTTAGATGTGTATATGCAACCACTGATACAAGAATTGAAACAATTATGGGCGGTGGTAGCACATACATACGATATATCGACGAAACAGAATTTCAACCTATGAGCAGCTGTCCTGTGGACTATCAGTGACTTTCCTGCATATGGTATGTTGTCTAGGGTGGTCGAAGGCTGGTAAGAAGGCTTGCCCGTACTGAATGAACAAAACCAAGTCATTCTGGCTTGACCACGGGGGAAAGTAACGTGGTTTGATTGTCATTGGAAGTTTCTTCCAGAAGATCACTCTTTTAGAAGGAGCCGAACAGCTTTTTGCAAAAACAAAGTTGAAAAAGGAAATCCTCCACACATCATGTCAGGAGAGGAATTGTGGGAATGTGTGAAAAACTTGCCGAAGGCCACCGATGGTGCCGAAGCACGTAAGGAGTTGAAGAAAGAATAGAAGGGTTGGTTCAAACAAAGCAGCCTTTGGGAGCTTCCGTATTGGAAGGACCTTCGCATCCGTCACAACTTAGATGTAATGCACATTGAGAAGAATTTCTTTGATCAGCTAATTCACATTGTAATGGATGTGAGCAAAAAGACATGTGACACAATCACGGCAAGAAATGACATTGAGAAATACTGTAAATGGCCGCAACTCCATACTTTTAAGGATGATAGAGGTAAAGAGGTCAAGCCAAAGGCCCCATTTGCTCTTGACAAAGCTCAGAGAAAGGTTTTGTGTGATTGGGTTCGTAAGCTGCGTTTCCCGGATGGTTATGCATACAATTTCAGTAGATGTGTTGACATACAAGCGGCCAAGCTTCGCGGAATGAAAAGTCATGACTGTCACGTTTTCATGGAAAGGTTATTGCCAGTTGCTCTCAAAGAATTGCTTCCTGACCATGTGTGGAAAGAAATTACAGAGATAAGTCAATTCTTCCATGATTTGTGTTGCTACACGATAATTGTCAGTGACATGGAGCGACTTGAGAGAAATATTGCTGAGATTATATGCAATCTTGAGAAGATTTTCCCACCAGCCTTTTTCATCTCCATGGAGCATTTACCAGTACATTTGCTATACGAGGCGAAGTTAGGTGGGCCTGTTCAGTAGCGATGGATGTATCCGTATGAAAGGTAAACTTATTAAATAATTAAATTACCTACTCTGCTTATATTATACTTCAAAACATAATTTGCATTCATTTTTAGGTTTTTGAATCATTTGAAACGAAAAATTGGCAACAAGGCTCGTGTTGAAGGCTCAATATGCAATGCATACCTTACTGAGGAGATAACAAACTTTTGCTCTAATTACTTTAAACAATCAGTTGACACCAAAACACGAGACCTTGGTCGAAATGTGAATGCTGATGTTGAAGTTAACTCATACGATAATGACATTCCTGAATTATTCAAAGGGGACACCGGTCGAGTGTCAAAGGAAGGGAAATATAGGTATTTAGATCAAAAGGAACGTGATAGTGCCCACTTGTTTGTGCTATCCAACAACGGCATTTTAGGTGCATATGAAAGGTAAACTTGTTGTCATTAACATAACGTACATGGTTCATGTGACAATGATGATCAACTAATCTTTTAACTTGAACAGGAAGTTTGAAGATTTTATTCTAAGAACTCGACCTAATTTGCGTCGAGAATACGTATGGGAAAACTTTGAAGCTGAATTTCCTAACTGGTTTCGTCACAAGGTGATTATAATTCCCTTCTTACATCGTAGTTATTGACTCCAATCTTCCCTTTAGTGTTGATTAACAAACGGTTTCACCAATGTCGTATATTGTAATAGGTCCTTGAAGAGAAGATAGGATCTAATGTGTTGCACGCTTTGGCTATGGGTCTTTTCATGCGTGTTAAAACTTAGACCCAGATTTTTGTTAATGGCTTTAATTTCCATACATTTGAATATGGTAAAAGTAAGTCTACAATGAACTATGGTGTGTGTGTATCTAGTGCAGAAGGAGGAGACTACTTTGGCATTGTGGATGACATAATTGAACTTGAGACATACAACACGATTTTGTTCAAGTGTAGCTAGATGGATTGTGGTAGGGGTATGAACGTGCATGAACAGTATAAGATTGTAGAGGTGAACCACACTAAGAAATATCCCAAATACGATCCATTTGTGTTATCTTATCAAGTCAGTCAGGTTTATTATGCGTCATACCCGAGCCTAAAACGGGATCGAGTGCAATGGTGGGCAGTGTTCAAGACACATGCCCCCGTCGACGACCAGGTTCTGCAGGCAATAGCAACTCAAGATCAATCAACACTTTGTCCACCTAATGATATCTTAGGCTACGTGGAGGACGGTGATGAAGGTGATGTCTCTGATAATGAAGAAGACGACATAATGAGCACTGATGAAGATGAATCAAGCATTTGTTCCAGTGACACTGAAGATGATGAGTTGCCCGATGTCATATTAGATGACAGTAGTGATGAGTACAGTAGTGATGAGTATGAAAATGATGATAACATGGATGACAGTGTTGATTAGGGTAGTTTAGATCATTTGGTTGTATCGAATGTAGGCACTTTGGTGTATTTTATATCCTTGAATTTTGATATAAATGTAACGTTATTTTATACCTTCTTTGTGTTTTGGTGTCATTGATTTATCAGCTAATTGTATATTGAATATGTTGTTGACGGTAAACATACTTTGTATAATTACTGTTTTGCAGGTAAAAATGGGTAAACGGGGTGATCCTCAAAGGAAGAAATCAAGAAGAGATTCCCCTGCTTCGCATTTGCAGGTTGATCAGACTGCCCCTGGGGAGCCCTCTACGTTTCATGACGATGAGGAACCAGGGTCGAGTTCTGCAGCGGCCGCAAGTACTCCTACTCCAGTGACCGAGAACGAGCTTTCCTTTAGCGGTTCTTGCTCGCGTTTGTTAGACCTGTCTTCTTTGTGGTAAGTTTTGAAATTGTATATGCAATGTAAGAGTTGATAAAACAAAATTATAACTGTAAATTATAAATGACGTTTTATGATGTTGTTGTAGGTTCGATGATGACGTGGTTAAGGGAGACGTTGTGGATGCCATACAAGGGTACTTCATGCATCCTTGGAAGAACTACTCCCAGGTGGATGCAGAGACAAAGGAGCATTGGTTCAACGTGGTCAGTGTATGAGTATTTGTTGATACATGCTTTAATAATTACTGGTTTTTCAAAAGAAGTGTGTAATTGGGAGTTGTTGTTCTTGTTTTTGCAACACAAGTACAGTTGGCCACCCCACTTGGAACGGGAAGTGCGTAGAGCATTCGCTTCGTATGCTACGGCTCGTGTTCGTGGAATTGTTTACAACGTCATCCATACGATGGGTGGGAGAAAGCCAAGATGGTTGACGGAGGACGTCCACAAAGCATTGTTAGGAGTTCCCTTGAACGGCAAGCAATACAAGGCCCATTCACAGCAAAACAAGAAGAACCGGAGAGGTGGTTCTATACTCATTTCTAGGGCTCCATATCTGCAGTACAACATGCGAGGAAGTTGGTTAGTAATGTTATTCTTTTAAGTAAATAAATACGGTTAATTACGAAAGTGTTTATATGAAAAGTGTACTTGGTGTATAATGCAAGGCTGCTGAAAACAAGGGGAAGCTTCCAGAAGCACCTGATTTGTTCTTGCGAACTCACTTCAAGGAGGTGCCAGGGAAAGGAAGAGTTGCAGCAAACAAAAGGGCAAAGGAAACCCTGGTAATAAATAATATATTAACTCCATTTTTTTGAGTTTTTCGAGCCCAAACTTGTATGATCTCATTTCCATTGTCGTCCTTTAAACCATGAAACAATAGTAAATAGGTGTATAGGGCATGTAAACGTAAGAAACAGGTTGAAATGAATTGATATGTAAGAAATAGGCAAGTTAGAAGCAAAAAGTAAGTAGAAATGCCTTTTTTTTAGTTTTTTGAGCTTAAACTTGTATGATCTCATTTCCATTGTCCTTTAAACCATGAAACAATAGTAAATAGGTGAAAAGGTCATGTAAACATAAAAAATAGGTTGAAAAGAATTGATAGGTAAGAAATAGGCAAGTTAGAAGCAAAAAGTAAGTAGAAATGCCTTTTTTTGAGTTTTTCGAGCTTAAACTTGTATGATCTTATTTCCATTGTCCTTTAAACCATGAAACAATAGTAAATAGGCGTATAGGGCATGAAAACATAAGAAATAGGTTGAAATGAATTGATATGTAAGAAATAGGCAAGTTAGAAGCAAAAAGTAAGTAGAAATGCCTATTTTTTGAGTTTTTCGAGCTTAAACTTGTATGATTTCATTTCCATTGTCCTTTAAACCATGAAACCCTAGTAACTAGGTGAAAAGAGCACGTAACATAAAAAAAGGTTGAAATGAATTGATAGGTAAGAAATAGGCAAGTTAGAATAAAAAAGTAAGTAGAAATGCCTTTTTTTGAGTTTTTCGAGCTTAAACTTGTATGATCCAATTTCCATTGTCCTTTAAACCATGAAACAATAGTAAATAGGTGTATAGGGCATGTAAACATAAGAAATAGGTTGAAATAAATTGATATGTAAGAAATAGGCAAGTTAGAAGCAAAAGGTAAGTAGAAATGCCTATTTTTTTGGTTTTTCGAGCTTAAACTTGTATGATCTCATTTCCATTGTCCTTTAAACCATGAAACAATAGTAAATAGGTGAAAAGGGCATGTAAACATAAAAAATAGGTTGAAATGAATTGATAGGTAAGAAATAGGCAAGTTAGAAGCAAAAAGTAAGTAGAAATACCTTTTTTGAGTTTTCGATTATATACTTGTAACATTTCCTTTTTCTTGTATATTATTTGGTTGTTATAGGAAGCATATAAACAAATACAACAACAATCACAATCATCAGGCGATGGAACACAAAGATCCTCAAATGATATGTTCTTTGAGGCGACAGGTGGTCGTAACAAGAAGGGTCGTGTTCTAGGCCTTGGTAAGGCTGCTGAGTTGTACTATGCTACACCTAGCAGTGGACGTGGATCAGGTTCATCTAGTCAATATGCACCGTCAGTATTGAGTCAAATGAAAGAAAAAATGCGAGATGAATTGCGCGATGAATTGCGAGACGAGTTACGAGCTGAGATGCATGCTCAAATGCAATCTGAGAGGGAAGCTCAATGGGCTGAATATGAGAGGGCAAACAAGGAGTTCCTTGATGAAGTTATGCACAAGTTCAACTCTATGAGCACGCCATTCAACTACTCGAATGTTCAACCTCATCTTAAAGACCCTCGCAACGACGACGACGGAAGTGGCGGTGCAGGACAAGGCCTTGGTGCTTGGGTGTAGCTAGCACATGTATTTGTTTAGTTTAATACTACCAATTCCTGTTCAGTTTCCTAAACTTTATTATTATGATGCATGGTGCATCAATATATATATATATATATATATATATATATATATATATATATATATATATATATATTGGAAAACAGGGTTTCAGAAATATATATGTTTAATGATAAACAGGGTTGCAGGATTATTTATATTTATATATAAATTATACGTAATTTGAATTTATATTGTGCATTTTGCGACGGAAATTCCGTTGCAAAATAAAATCAATATCAATTCCGTCGCAAATGTTTGTGACGGAAAATCCGTCGCAAAAATATTGATTTTTGCAACGGAATTTCCGTCGCAAAAAGGTAAATCATCATTTCCTGCATTCGTCGCAATTCTGTCACAAATTTGGCTCTTTGTGACGGACATAATCCATCGCAAAGATATTCTTTGCGACGAAAATTCCGTAGCAAATTCTTGTTTTTACTACGAAATTATTTTTCGTCGCAAAGTGACATAAATCCGTCACAAAAGTGCTTTGTGACGGAAATTCTGTAGCAAAGTTCACATTTTGCGACGAGGGTTATACCTACGGACGTTCCGTCGCAAAGCACTTTTGTGACGGATTTATGTCACTTTGCGACAGATTATTTCCGTCGCAAAAAGACCATTTTCTTGTAGTGTATAGAGAAGCTTTCTAAAATTTCCAACAATGACAAAAACAATTGGAACGGCAAGAAGAACGTCACTCCTTCTTCGTCCCCCAATTCTCCAATCACGTGGGCAACATTGACACTCGACTCAAGTCAAAGAATAAGAAACAAAGGAGAAAGGAGTTTACACCTATTGGCATGAGTTATGACACAACTTTTGATCGTCTATATATCACAGGGTTGATCAAGACAATTGGTCCAGCTAAAGATCCACCTCCAGAATCCAGACATCTAAAGTGGAACCCGGACAAGTATTGTAAGTATCATCAAGGGCGAGGCCATTCCACCCAAGATTGTTGGACTTTCAAGGAGGTCATCCAAGACTTGATCGACGGCAAAAAGCTACCACTCCCTCCAAATGCCAAGAAGGACAAATGATGAGCACGAGCAACATTGAGTGATTGAGACTTCATGATTCTTTTCTTTTTTTCATTTTATCCACGTTTCCCCATATGAGTCAGGCATAGGATCCACTTTTTTTATGTATGTATCTTGATTTTAACCCTCCATTTAATAACATGAGCATTATATTTCTTGAATATGATCATGATTTCATTTTGCTTCACTTCATTCCAAATCACTTTCTTTCTTTCTTCTAAAAAAAATCCCCGCTGAACTAAGCACAAGGTACACCAATGATTTGAGGCACCCCTTGAAACCACATCATATTTTCTTGCACCCTTCGAATGCATGATTTCCTTTTTTGATCAGCCACTTTGAGCCTCATCTAACGATAGACCTTCATTTCTTCAACCCGCATCTACCTAACCTTAGGATGGGATGGTGTGCGATCCATGCAATGATAAACAAATACAAAAAGTCTGAGTGATTAAAATTTGAGAGTTGAGTGAGCTCAAAATACAAATACAAAACAAAAGCAAAACAAAAGCAAAACAAAAGCAAAACACAAGTGTACTAAGGGCAAGTGCTCCGATGTCTTTTGATATGAACACGTCTCAGATTGCATATCTTATCGAGTGCTTGGCACCGTGCCTGAGAAACATGAATGTCAAGTGAGTGATAGACCGCATGATAGGGATTGTCCACACTTAACAAATGAGAGATCAAATTCAAATGCAAATTTCAGATACATTTCAAATACAAGAACAAATTCAAATTCAAAGAGTGAGAATCCTTAAGCTTACACATATCAAGATTGAAATGCGAGATTACACACCTTGGGGGCTTATCAAGGGTCTTGAGCCTTTATCCATTTCTTCATAAACCTTTAGCCTAACCCCGTTACAACCTTTAAAAGACCTCTTTGAGATGTACATTACTTGTGCGAGGTTCAGCTAGAGCTACGTTGGACTGATTCCTAAGGGATACGTAGGCAGCCTCACATTGGGGTGCGGCCAAAATAACCAAAATCTTCATCATTCACTATCCTTCATCATCATCATTCACATCCATTCATGATCATATCAAGGGATTTCCAGTCCTCATCCCTATCCATGTAGAGCTAGACTTGGGGTCTTGAACCCTACATTGTTAGCCTAACCAACCTAAGAGTCATCATTCACATGACTCTTCTCGCAATCATTTTCCCACACCCGTAGCCTTTGCAATCAACCTTAGTGTCACTTTAACACACATTCACACACACATAGCCAAATGTCCTACCCTTAGGAACCCTCGTTCATGAAGTCTTGATTCACAGCGAGCATGTCTCCCTCATCAACATGGAGTCATCATCAATGCATTATACAACACATACATGGTACTTAACCTCAAAGTTTGAGTTACCAAATGCATTCCACATTTCAAGCATCATTGAAGCACCATTGAAGGTTTAACGACCAACGCATACGCATGATTCGATTCATTCAACACACGTCGTAGCTCGACTCTCAGTTTCTTTTGATCTCTTTTCTTTTGGGGAAGTTCAAAACTTCTTCTTTTCACCTACACTCATACTTTCATTCCTTTTTTCGCGTCTTTCTTTTCGGGGGAAAGTCGGTACCTCCTTCACAAAAATGACGAAAAATTTTCGCATTTTTTTTCTTTTTACACTTATCGAGTCACACATTGCGCAAGCATCACACACATTGAGTCACACATCGCACTTTGAGTCACATCGCACACGAGCACTACACGTATTGAGTTTACACATTACACATGCACATCGAGTCACGCACATTGAGTTGAGTCATGCATTACACTTTGAGTCATTGAGTCAAGTCAGATATGTCTTGAGTCATGTAAGTCCATGAAGGATCCTTTAGCAAATTTGATTTTTGCAGGATCAACAACATCATTCGAAAATATTTCCAAGATTGGATTGTCACGAGTTTCAGCAAGGCAAGTTTCCCGAAGAGGATTGTCATTCAGCATAGCAAGTTTCCTGTTTAGGATTGTTATTTAATTTATCGGCAAGGTTTCCCACATAGGATTGTCGTTCAGCATGGCAAGGTTTCCCGAAGAGGATTGTCATTCAGCAAGGCAAGGTTTCCCGGAGTGGATTGTCATTCAGCATGGCAAGGTTTCCCGAAGAGGATTGTCGTTCAGCACGACAAGGTTTCCCGAGGTGGATTGTCATTCATGGCAAGGTTTCCCAAAGAGGATTGTCTTTCAGCATGGAAAGGTTTCCTGAGGTGGATTGTCATTCAGCAAGGCAAGGTTTCCCGAGGTGGATTGTTGTTCAGCATAGCAAGTTTCCTGTTTGGGATTGTTATTCATTTTTTCGCCAAAATTTCCTAAAAGCGGATTGTCTTTTGAGAGCTAATTGAGGCAAACGTTCCAAGATGTGGATTGTCGATCGTAGCAATATATTTCATATAATGGATTGTTACGGAGCATTGGTAATTGTTCCCGAATTGGATTGTCATTACATCGAGCAAACGCATAGCACCCGAGCAAGGTTCGCGCAGACATAATTAAGCATGTTCCTTTTAGGGCACCCGGGCAGGGTTCGCGTAGACGCAATTACGCACATATCTTTCATGCACCCGAGCAGGGTTCGTGTAGCTCAATTACGCACATTTCTTTCAGGCACCCGAGCAGGGGTCGCGTAGACGCAATTACGCACATTTCTTTCAGGCACCCAAGCAGGGATCGCATAGACGCAATTACGCACATATCTTTCAGGCACCCAAGCAGGGTTCACGTAGACGCAATTATGCACCTTTGAGCTCCCGTGAAGAGGCAAAAATTCACATCATCTTGAGTAGGCACCCAAGCAGGGTTCAGGCACTTTTCGTGTAGAAGCAATTACATATCTTTCAAAGTATCCGACATCGACGCGCTGATGACAGATACACCTTTCTATCCCCTTGCACTCCTTTACCTGTGGAACTAACATTTTTCTGCAGGTACCAGCATTTACAGGATGACTTGGAAGCGCAGAACATTCTAAGTCATCCTCCGTCCCTTCGGCAACATACTTTGACTATCGTTTTTAAAACTTGCGTGTCTGCAAACTCAGTCAAAGTGGGGGCTTCTATAGACACCTAGTTGTGTCTCCCCAAAACCAAACCCGGTGATGCGTAGCCTTTTATCGCCTTTGGTTGAGTAAAGTCTACCGACAATGAATCGTGCGAACATTAATCGTGTAGCCCATCCCATTTTCCTCCATTTTCTTACCTAAATCCATTCACTTAAACCCGATCCACTAAACGAACCCAATACTTAATTAATCTTAAGCCCATATCATTTATTTGGCCCCTTATTATTAATTATCGTGGCCCAAATCAGCCATAACCCTAGCCGTCACGTCCATAAACTAATTTAAGGAAACTTTCGGTTTCAGGAAGTTCGTAATTTGCTTCAACCGTACCGCAAACGAACTCAGAATTACACCAAATTTTGACCACAAGTCTAGAAAAACGTGCCCTTCACGGTGGTACTCCGACGCCAGAATTTGGTCAATGGCGTTGACCAGCACCGGAGTTTGAACTTCAGCGCCAGACGCTGAAGACAGATGTCTAGCGCAGGGTCCCAGGTTCTGGCACTGGCTTCGTTTTAGCGTTGTTCAGCGTCAGACGGTGTAATTCAGCGTTGGACGCTGAATCTCGGCGTCTGACGCTGATCCCAAAGTTTCGGCGCTGATATTTTTTCCTAATTCTGAAGATTCGTACAGCCTCCCTATAAATATTAGACTAATCTTGAGGCAAGAGAGGGGGCAGAAAACCTACGGACAGACGAGCATAACAACCCTAAACACATATTTTCTCCCTAAACACATACTCCAAACACATTAAACAATCAACACGATTTCTCCTAAGCATCATTCAAGGTCCTTACGCGATACACATTGAAGCCAAGACATAAAAGGTTGACATGTTCTGAGGGTTTGGACATACTACATTGATTTTAATTATTTTTAATACTTGTCTATTTACTTTTATTTATTTTCCTTGAAGTTACTAACATCCTATTGATTTTGTAGCAAAAAATATGCAACTTCAACGTAAGTACTTCAATCAACTACCACGAGTATTATTTTTAATTATGATTAGAAACATGTTTAGGATAACGCGTTTGATTTTGATTATTATTATCATTCTAGGATATTATTAATCGTATTAGTATCATGCTGGGATCATCACTAATAATTTTGTTCAATGTTGTATGACTATGGTTATTATATCTTGATTGCTTCTTTAATTTGATGCATCTATTATTCGATTGAATCACCACTACTTTTGCATGTTTAATTACGGGAATATGTATTTGCAAATCACGTTAAAATAAGATAAATGTTGGACGACCGGATTTAGGTACCTTTAATCTTATTTTAATTCAAAGTGGACACAATTCATTAGAATCTATATGTGCATTAAATTTCTAACCAATCTACTAACCATAGTTTGGAGAAAATTGACAATTGTTTGTATGCTAGTTGAGTTGTAGGAAACGAATGTCATCATAAGAATCGAATAGAGGCCTATACGGGCAGGGTTGGCTTCATAACTCAACCTCGTACCATCATCCCTGAATATCCAGTCATGGTTCGCAACCAATATGGAGTTAGCAATCTCATAGATTGTGAATGGGGTGTAACCTTCACAATCGTGAACGGTTTACAAGTTCCTTAAAACTTGTTGGCAGCTCTTTACTTCCACGGTGTATACTCGTTAAATCCTACTTCCTACGAAAGTCATGCATATTCACGTATGCACACGTAGGCGCACTTCGCACAACGCCTAAATTTAGAGCATAGGAAAAAAAACTTTAGAACATAAGTAGACTAAATTTAGAACATAGGAAAAAAAAAATTAGAACATAAGTAGACCAAATTTTGAACATAGGAGTGAACAAAAAAAAATTAGAACATAAAAGAAGAATTACAGAAATGCCATTACTAAACCATCATTTTAGATTGTTGGATCAAAACTGATAAACGACTAAGAGTGGTTCTTATATAAGATTGAGTTCCTATATAAAGGAGGGTTCTTGCATGAGTCTTCCTCTCTCTCTCTCTCTATATATATATATATATATATATATATATATATATATATATATATATATATATATATATATATATATATATATATATATATATATATATATATATATATATACTACCTCCCTTATGAGACCATTAGATGAAATTAGATCTAACGGATTCATTTCTCTCTACTATTCTTCTCTCTTCTGCTATTCATTTCTCTGCTACTCTTTTTCTCTCTTTTGCGCGTGTTTCTTTCTCTCTCTTCTTTTTCCCATTCTTCTGCTCAACGTTCTGCTACTCTTCTCCTCTCTTCTTTTGATTTCGATTTCGATCTTCCATTTTTAGCGGAATTGCAAGTATTTCTCTTTTTTTTTTCCCGATTTTTAGTGTTTTATTTTGTTATTTATTTCGATTATTTTGTTGATTTTGCATTTTTTTGTTGATTTTCTGTTTTATTTTGTTATTTATTTCGATTATTTTGTTGATTTTGCTTTTTTTTTTGTTGATTTTCTTTTTTATTTTGTTATTTATTTCGATTATTTTGTTGATTTTGCCTTTTCGTTTTTAGGGTTTTATTTTTGATCTGTATGATAATTGATTTGAAATGATTTTGCTTATTTTTAGTTGATTTATTTGAAATGATTCTGATTTGGTGGTGGAATTTGGTGGTGAGGAATTTTCGTTAAATTTGTTGTTGAAATAATACGACTATTTTCGTTAAATTTGGTGGTGCTTATTAATATTCGATTGAACTATTGAAGCATTGTTTTCGGTGTGATAATATTTGATTAAATTTGGGTGGGTGGAGGTATTTTGATTTAAGGTTCTTCGGATTCAATGTTGCAGTTCCAGGATATAAAGTGTCCCCCATATTATCATTTTAACTCTTTTGAGGATTGTATCTCTTAGCTGTAACTTGTAAGTTGAACTTGCTGCTGAATTTGATACCACAGAAGCCGGGTGTCTGGCATCTTTTTGTTTCTCTTATATAAGAATGAAGTGATTAGTTTGATCATGTTTTAACTCATATATTTGGTGATGTATATTGTTGGACTATGAATTCTGATCATGATGTTCCTGAGCCACAATCTGAGGTACCACCTGTTGATGAAGCTGAGGTGGAAAATGAGAAACCAACTGTTTCTAAGAAGAAGAGGTATAAAACAGTTGCTAGCAGTAGGTTTTCTTAGTTCATATTTTTAACTATGCTAAGCATAATTTACATTTGATCATTTTAAATATGAACAAATTATTTTTGTTCCTTTTAAATATGAACAAATTATTTTTGTTCATTTTAAATATGAACAAATTATTTTTGTTCATTTTAAATATGAACAAATTATTTTTGTTCATTTTAAAATATGAACGAATTATTTTTTGTTCATTTTAAATATGAACAAATTATTTTTGTTCATTTTAAATATGAACGCATTGTGGTGTTGTATTGATGAGGCACATGGAGACTTATATGGGTTATAAGTTTTGGGATTCCGGATTGAAAAAGAATGATGTAAGTTTTAGTTTTTTTCTGTAATGTATTATTTGTTTACTGTTTACTCTAATTTCTGTAATGAATTTATTGTTTACTTTTTTTTTTTTTTTTTTTTTGCAGTTTAATATCATTGAGAAGCTTCGGATGAAATACTGTTACAGAATTATATCAAGTGAAGTTAATAAAGCAGTTTTAGATAATCAGAAGAGGGAAGGAAAGAGGAACAAATTTTCGAAGTAGACCAAGCTGAAAATTGTATATATAGCATATAGCATATAGAACTTGGATAAAACTTAGAACTTGTTATATTTTTTTACAAATCATATTAGTTGACTTAGAATATGTAATTATATCTGCTGTTGAAGGGCCTACTGGTACTGCTTATTATATCTGCTGTCCAAGTCTGCTGGTGCTGCTGTCTCTGAGCATCTGACGAGCTGGAGGCCTCCTGTGCAGGGAAAAGTGAAGATCAATGTTGATGCTAGTGTGGTGGGTGAATTGGGAAGAGGTCTTGGTGTGGTGCTGTCATCAGGTGTAAGGGTGCAGCAAGGTGGGGAAAGGTGGGATACTAAGCGTAGCTGAGGCAAAGTGATTGTTTGCAAGCTCTCAAGAACAAAGCTACAAATAGCAGTTTACTTTCCTTAATATTAGAAGATGTTCTAGGTTTTTGTAACAACTTTGATGTAGTTTCTTGTTCATTGTCCTAAATCGCTTACTTGATGTAGCTTATTTCGATCTTTTAATTTAATCAGATTATTTTAAAAAGAAAATTTAAAGTTGTTCATTTTAAATATGAACGAATTATTTTTGTTCATTTTATATATGGTCAGATTATATAAACGAATTACTCTTGTTAATATTTAAATATTTGAAAAAATATTATGGGTTATTTAATTCGATTATTTTAAAAACGAAATTTAAATTTGTTCATTTTATAAATGATTGAAAATATTTCTAAAATATAATCAGATTATTCTAAAAGAAAATTTAAATTTGTTCATTTTAAATATGAACAATATTATTTTTGTTCATTTTAAAAAGAAAATTTAAATTTGTTCATTTTAAATATGAACAAATTACTTTTCTTCATTTTAAAAATGATCGAAAATATATCTAAAATATAATCAGATTATTTTAAAAAGAGAATTTAAATTTGTTCATTTTAAATATGAACGAGTTATTTTTGTTCATTTTAAATATGAACGAATTAATCAGATTATATAAAAAAGTGAAGAGCAGTAGAGAATCATAGAATTCATGCAGTATGGCACACAGAGCCTATGATTTTCTGGCGTTCTGTTTCCATCTTTGTTTGACTTGCATTCCTTCTCTTTTCTTTGTAACCCTCTTTATTGCATAATATATATTGCGTTGTCAATTTTTTGCTTCTTTTTTCCATTCTAGTGGTTGATTTCCTTGTGTTGAATCCCGTAGCATATGCATAAGCTTTATAAAATGCAAGACCCTCATCAATGTTATTAAACTTCATCCCTAAAGCTGGTTTTAACTCATTGGAACATAATGGGATCCACTCTTTTGTTCTTCCAGGAGTTAACAAAGGTACTACTATAGGAAACAAACTTGAACTTCGATTAACATTGGAGCAATTACTATGTCCTTTATGAGACAAAGGTTGTAGACTAAAACGTTTGTTTCCATCCTTCACGGAATACACATTGGTCTTGCCATCATGTTTAACCTTTCTATCAAATTGCCATGGTCTTCCCAAAAGTAAGTGACAAGCACTCATTGGAATCACATCACACCATATTTCATCTTTGTAATTTCCTATGGAGAAATTTACTAGTGCTTGCTTCTTAATTTGAAAACCCTTTGAATCATCAAGCCAGTTTACTTTATATGGTTTTGAATGATCACGAATAGAGAGGTTCAGTTTACTCACCATGCTAGTTGAAGCAACATTCGTGCAAGAGCCACTATCAATGATCACGTTGCAAGTACTTTCACCAACTTTGCATCGAGTATGGAACAAATTCTCACGTTGATCTTGAATAGAAGTGACTTCGGTGTGTAATATCTTCCTTAAAACAAGCAGCTTATCTTCATCTTCGGCATAGACAACCTCATCCTCTTCTTCCGAGTCAACAACCTTTTCCTCCTTATTATGAATTGACTCCTCTTCACACTCAAAGGTTATGTGTTCCTCTTCTTCTTCCATTTGTTGATATTGTTTGATTGTAAGAGCTTTCTTAGTAGGACATTGATCCGACCTATGTCCCTTTCCTTGACACTTGAAGCACCAAATTCGACTTTCAAATTCCTCTTTAGACACCTTGACAACCTTCTTTTCTCCACTCGTCGAACTTTCTCCCTTGTGCTCGTTAGAAAAATTTGTGGAACTAGGCTTGAAAGGTTTCGAAAAACTTTTATTTACCTCGGTTTTTTTCTTATCCTCGAGCCAATGACTTTCAATCTTCAAAGCTAATTTGCACACATCATTGAATGACTCATAAGTACTCAATTCAATCTTCTTAGCAATAGGTCGATTAAGACCCTTAAGGAATCGAGCAATCCGCAATGGTTCTTTCTCCTCCAAATCACAAAGAGAGGTTAGTTTATCAAATTCAGCAATATATTCATTAACACTCTTAGTATCTTGTGTCAACATAGTGAGTTTCACATATAGAATTTGTTCGAAATCATGTGGAAGGTATTTAGAACGCATCTTCTTCTTCAAAACTGTCCATGTCTTGATCTTATCCTTCCCTGCTCTAGCACGTCGAGCCTTTAAATTATCGAACCAAATTCCCGCATTCTTAGTGAGTCGTATATAAGCAATTTTGAAACGTTGAGAATCATCAAAACCTTTATAATCTGAAATTTTCTCTAATTGTCTCGCCCACTCAAGAAAATCTTCGGGGCTTCCTAGACCCGTAAAATCATCAAGCTTGATACCTTTATCATCGATCTTTTTATTATAATGAGTATCATCATCACTGCTAGAAGCATCACTATCACTATCATGCCGTTTTTTCTTCTTTTTCTTTTTATCAAGCAATAGTTGTGAAAAAACATTAAAACGTGCCTCCGTATTATCTTGCAATCTTGCAAATTCATCCATGAGTTTGCTCAAAGCTTCCTCCATAATTATAAGACAAAAACAGACTTAAAAGAACCCTTATCCACACAGGTATATCCCACTAAAATCGCAACACAACTTGGAACAAAATCGCACACAACGAGCAGTAAGTATTAAATCGGACCAAAACTGACACAGTTGCGGAAAACAGTCCAGTTTAATAGCAAACGAACTCGAAAAATTCCGAAATTTCACAGGAAGAAAGTAGACCAGATTTCACCCAAAATCAAAAAAAGAATCACCTGAAAAGACCTTGTAACGAAGGAGAACGAGCCTTCTGAAGTTGACAGAAAAACTGGTTATCCGAGAACAAGTGCGATTTGATGAACGAATTGTTGAACGATCAAAAACCCCTGAAATCTGATACCAATTTGATTTGGATTTAAATCCCTTAACTTAATAAAGAATCTAAAATCACACAAGTAACACAAGCCCTTCGAATTTCCTAAGAAAATCGAACAACTTAAGAATAACGAACCGGATATGACTTTGAAAACGACCACTCCTGGAACGAATTCAACGCCTCTCAAATTACCTAGACCACT
Source organism: Chenopodium quinoa (assembly GCF_001683475.1). NCBI lineage: Eukaryota > Viridiplantae > Streptophyta > Magnoliopsida > Caryophyllales > Amaranthaceae > Chenopodium > Chenopodium quinoa. Next base: position 1,777,510 of record NW_018745569.1, read on the forward strand.
CCTGGAACTAAGTACTTTGATGAACAAAACTTAAACTACTCCTAGAACTAAGAATTGAACGTTCTAATTATCAAAACAACTCCTTGATTGAAAACTAGCAAAAGAATTTGTAAGCAATTAAGCAAAACAAACAATAAACTTGTATTGAATTTTCTGGTTTTTGTTGTTGTGTACAAAGCCACGAAAAATCCCTTATTTATAGACTAAAACTAACTATTCCTAAGTCTATTCAAACTAGAAAAAACCCTAGCCTTGATCCCAAAGTATCCTAGATAGAATAGGAAAACCAATTCTAATGGAACTAGGAAACTAGTAATAAGACTAGTTCTAATTAACCTAAAACTTCTTAAAACAATTCCTAATTGACTTAGAAATTATTTTAAAATAAAATAACAGAAATTAAGAAGATTCCTAATTGCTTAAACCAAGAAAAACCCTTTCAAGTGAAAGGTAAAAACTTGCAAGCAAAAACTCTAGAAAAAACTAAGTAAAGAAAATCATGCTTTTCGTTCTGTCGCCGAAACTCTTTGCACGCGCCACCAAGGTGGTGCACGCGCCTGACCAATGTCAAGGTGGGTCCAAGGCGGAGCTAGGGAGTCGGCGCGTGGGCCAGGAGTCGGCGCGTGGCAGCATGTGTGCTCGTCGGAAGTGAACTTCGCAATTTCTTCTTCTTTGTAATTCGTGCTTGTTTCTTTCCAATTTAAGCTATTGGATCTTTCCTTGTTTATTATCTTGTTTATTTTCTTGTTTGGGCAGCCCATAATGAAGCTATTTGGACCTTCTACAAGTGTCTTGGACCCTTCAAAAGAATTAGCCTCTTGATTCACATGGATGAGGATCTAGAGGATAGGAGGAACCACTACTCTTCCGAAGAGGATGAGGAGGAGGAAGAAGAAGAAGAAAAAGAAGAGATTAAGGAGGAGAAAGAAGAAGATGAAGAAAAGCAAAAGGAGGATGAAGAGAAAAAGGATGATGACGACTATGATTGTGATTCTGACGATGATGACGACGACGACGATTAGATGATGATGGTGATGGTACTAATGGTAGTGGTGGCAGTAGCCTCAATGAGTTTAGATTTAATATTTCAATTTAGTAATTGTGTTAAGTAATATTTTTAATTTGCTTATCTTAGGTTTAAATTAGTATTAAATTAGTACGTACTAAGTAATTTGCTGTGTTGATGAGTTTGTTTAATGTTTTTAGATAGTATTTAGTAAGCATGCCTTGTAGTCTTGTACTGAGTAGGCAGAATGGGTTGTTACTTGGTAAATGCTGATCAATTCGAGGGGCGTAACAGTTTAATGCCTAGAATGTAGTTATTTATTATGTTATTAAAACTATTGTATTTGAGTAAGGTGTGAACTCTCTCCATTATTTGTTCAAGAGCTTTTTCTTTGCCTAAAGTATCTACCCCATTTCATGCACTTAATATTCTTTGAAATCAGTCAGTCATTTACATGTAATTGTGGAGTTAATCACTAAATATGTAGTTTGTTGAATAATAACACTAAATAAGCCTACATTGAGCTATGATAATCATATAATACTTTGATGAGGATAGAAGATTCATGTATGTCTTATACTCACAACAAATAACAGATTCAGTCCTCTATTATAGCAAATGACAAGCATGACCAAATAATTAAAGATATCATATGTCGCAGCATATAATCATTCCAAGAAAGCACATATCCTAAACTGTGAATATTTTGATAGGCGTATGACCTATTAAACTCATTTCATAGTTAAACAAATTGAGAAAATGAAAATCCTCCCTTGACTAAAGTATACATGGCAACAAAAACTTGTAAAGTGACAGATATATGCATTTCTACTGCTTATGGAAATAAATAATTACTCAAACGGAATTGACCATGTATGCAAGTGCGGTACTCATATATGTCAACTTATCCTGATATCTGGCAAATAAAGGAATCTATAAACTTTGTAATCCTATTATATTTTCCTAGTCCAAATTAAAGACGTGGTTTTACAAGTGTTTATTACAGTTATTTATCAGCAAATGTTCACAAAATGAATTTCTTTATTATAACTTTGGCAATAGAGTATGAATTAGCAAATAAGATTTTCCACAACCCATTATACTAAACGCAGCTGATCTATCTTGCATATACACAAATACATTGTCCATTAAGAAAAGCACGGACTTAAGTCAGGTTATCGTACTAAAACAGGTAAAAACGGTGATGAAGAGTATATCCCACCACCACCCCCCCCCCCCCCTTTCATTAAAGCATACATGGAACTTGAAGAGTAACAACGAAAGGAAAGCTAATGATGATAGTCAAGTATATAGTAAAAGAAAGAAGATAACAGAATGTATTAGTAAAATTATAAAGGCATAGAAAGTAATAACATAGGAGAAAGAGAAGTATCATAAACCATATAGCTTGGCTAGCCGTCTGTTTCCTAGTCCTGTCTCCCCCACTGTTCAGCCTATGCAGTCCATTCAGCCCGCCCCTATTCGTATGCCTAGCAGTAAGCTCCCCAGGGGTCGCCATTTGGTTGGTGATCATATGGTTTACGATATCGATGTTAGGCTGCAAGGCGAGGATCAGCCTCAGTTGGAGGTTACTCCCATTACTAAGTATGTCTCCGACCCTGGCCTATAGATACTGATTCATGGAATTTTTGAAGGTTGTGTTAGCTTTTCATGAATATGGGGGAAGCGATTCTGGTAATTTATATATATCACTCCCTCATTGGGTCTTAGAGATCGGGAAAGACAACCAAGACATATTCTTCACAGATCGTCAAGGGCGAAGAAACACTGAATATTTTGTTAGGTTTTCAAGTAATTCTAAAACAAGAAGTACTATAATAATTGTGGGAACAAAACCTAACTATGTATAATTGATAATGAATTATACAAAAATCCAAATACAATTCAATGTATTACAACCAAACACTAATTTATAAAAGTATTACAGAAAAAACACAATAAAAAACACTAGTTGTGAAAGATAATTTACTTGCCTCTACTCCAAGCTATTACATCCAACATGAACATGAGAAAACCAGTGACCACTTGAGTCTCAATTCTTGACACACTGACTTAGGCGTATGAATACATTCCTAAAGAGTTTAATTTCCCCCACAATGGTGCTTGGGTTTGATCCGGAAATACTCTTTGAAATACAAAAGTCAGCCCAATTGTTCTTTGCACTAAGAAACAAATTGATGATGAATAATTCACAAAGAAGACTAAAATCAAGAAGATATCTCACAAAAGTTTGCAAGATTTTTGAAAGAAATTATGGAGAATAACTTAGGGAGAATATCAGAGAATAATGTTCTGTCATTTTGCTTTCGAAAAAACTCATTCTATATAAAATAGAATCAACCGTCGTATAAAACCGCAAATCGGCAAGAAGCGCGGACGCAAGCAAAGAGGCGCGGGCGCGCCACCATGGGGCAGGCACGCCTCCTTCTTTGCCTAAAAACTTCGATTTTTCTAGAAAGTTAGCGCGATTTACGCGCGGTTTGGGCGCGGGTCGCGCCATGTCATGACGCGGGCGCGCCTCCAAACTTTTCCAGATTTTCCAGAAACTCATCGCGGTTTATGCGCGGTTTTATCGCGAGTCGCGCCTAGCTGACGCGAGCGCGATACCGAAGAGCCAGCGCTCCTCCGACACTCTAAATTATCAACAATCCTCCCCATTTAGAGTGTCTTCTTTATACATCCTCCAAATCTATCAATTAGCCACATCTTATGCATCAATGTCAATGTCCCTTCGGATTGAATTGACACCTAGTACAACACACTTAACGATGATCATATCCCATGATTTCCATATGGATTGAATCACACGGATATATCCAACCATTCGAAGGTGAATTACACATAAGATAAATCGAATCATTCATCACTTGACATTATTAAACAGCCATGTGTCCGTATCGTTCATAAGTTCATTAAAGTCTATATGTCCAATTAGACTTCTTGAAGCGGCTCAACTTCGAACTTATATAGGTAGGTTCTCATATACGTGAATGTGCCCTTGTGATAAGACACTTACATTTAGATCTTCTCAACTCTAAACCTTTGAGAACTTTAAATGACGCTACCGAATACATCACAAGTATCATAGCAATGTGGATCATTAAATATTGCTAACAAACATCAAAAAATGCGATTCAACCACATTGAATCTAAGACTTGATGTTTCTTCAAGCGTTAGATTGGGTTTCACAAGTTTGTGTTTTTTGGACATAAACCCATTCCATTCATAGCAAATATGATGGAATGTCTTGGCATTGCCTTTGTAAAGTAATCCGCCAAATTCATCTTTGTTGGAACATAGTCAAGACTTATGACCCCATCATTGATAAGCTCTTTCACTAGGCTATGCCTTAGTGAAATATGCCGAGACTTACCATTGTACACTTGACTATAAGCCTTTATCAACGCCGAATTGGAATCACAATGGATTGCCACCGGTGGCATTGGCTTTGACAATAAAGGCAACTCAATCATGAGATTTCTCAACCACTCAGCTTCTTTACTAGCTAAAGCAAGAGCAATAAACTCTGCTGCCATAGTGGAATCAGCGATGCAAGTTTGTTTCTTGGAAGACCATGAAATGGCACCTCCTCTAAACATAAATACCCAACCACTTACAGAAGAGTCATCCTTTTTGTAAGTGATCCAACTAGCATCCGAAAATCCTTCTAAAACTGAAGGAAATCCACTATAAGATAGACCATAGTCTAACGTACCCTTAAGGTACCTCAAGACCCTCTTGATTGCAAACCAATGATGTGCACCCGAGTTACTAGCAAATCTACTTAGTTTTTCCCACAGCCAATGCAATGTCCGGTCTTGTACTAGTCATGGCATACATCAAGGATCCAATTATCCTTGAATACTCCAATTGGAAAACCGTTTTCCCCGAATTCTTAACCAATTTGACATTAGGTTCCATGGGGGTGTTCACGGGACACTTATCAAACATATTGAACCGTTTGATCATTTTCTCAACATAGTGAGATTGACTTAAAATAAGTCTTCCTTTGTCCCGAATTATCTTGATGCCTAATATGACATCCGTCTCCCCAAATCCTTCATCTGAAAAGATGAGGATAAGAATTCCTTGGTCAATTCTACTTTTTGTAGACTTGTACCAAAGATAAGCATATCATCAACATATAGACAAATGATGACACCATGACCTTTGTCATCAAATTTTCTATATATACACTTATCAGCTTGATTTACTTTGAATCCAAAGGACAAAATCGTGTCATCAAACTTCCGATGCCACTGCTTTGGTGCTTGTTTAAGTCCATACAATGACTTAACCAATTTACACACCTTAGTTTCTTGTCCTTCCAAAACAAACCCTTCGGTTGTTTCATATACACTTCTTCCTCTAGATCTCCATAAAGGAATGCCGTTTTGACATCCATTTGATGGATTACTAGATTATATACCGAAGCCATTGCAATTAACAACGAACCTTATCGAGGTTATTCTTGCAACCGGTGCATAGGTGTTCAAAATAATCAACACCATGCTTTTGCCTAAAGCCTTGGATAACCAATATGGCTTTAAATTTCACTATGGAGCCATCCGGTCTCCTTTTCCTAGTGAAAATCCACTTGCAACCAAGAGGTTTGCAACCGGGGGTAAATCCTCTAAAACCCAAGTGTCATTTCCCATGATGGAATCCATCTCATCATTTATAGCCTCTTTCCAAAATGCATTATCTTGGGAAGATATTGCTTCACTATAAGTCTTTGGGTCACTATCCACATTGAAACAATATGGAGTAGTAGAAACTAAGGGTATCCCGAGAGCTTCAACTAGGTAGATAATGAAATCATCACCATAATTTTTAGGTCTCCTATCCCTAGTACTCCACCTAACTTGAGGAGGCTCAACATTCTCTTCATCGAATGTTTCTTCATGAGAAGGTTCAAGTTGTATATCCAAATATACTCTCTCCTTATCATTGGCACTAATTTGTAGATCTTTCGGTCTACTCATTGATGAAAATCGGTTTTCATCAAAAATTGCATCTCTTGACTCTATAACTGAATGAACAGATATATAGTCATTTTGTTCTATTACATATAACCTATAGGTTTTGCTATGCTCAGCATACCCTATAAATATGCAATCCAAGCCCCTTTCACCGAGCTTTCTTTTCTTATTGCCAAGCACTCTTACGATTGCCCTACTACCCCAAACCTTGAGATATTTCAAGTTTGGCTTTCTTTTGTACCAAAGTTCATAAGGAGTAGATTCTTTTTTCCTTTGTGGGAACCCGGTTAAGAATGTGACATGCTGTCAACATTGCTTCACCCCAGAACCCTTCACTCAAACTAGAGTAAGAAAGCATGGAATTAACCATCTCTTCAAGGTTCTATTTTTCCTCTTAGCTACACCATTTGATTGTGGTGCATAACCAGCTGTTGTCTCATGAATTATACCCAACGATTGGAAATAACTTGGATCATAGTATTCCCCTTCCTTATCAGTTCTAATTCTCTTAATAAATGAATCTACTTGCAATTCTACTTCCCTTTTATAAATATCAAACTTGGTTAAAGCTTCATCTTTGGAATGCAAAAGATACACGTAACAAAACCTAGAATAATCATCTATAAAAAGTGCCCATGTATCTTTTGTTCCCCAAAGAAGGCGTACTATGATAACCACACAAGTCACTATGGATTAGTTCTAAAATGTTAGAACTTCTCTCAACTCTCTTAAATGGAGTTTTAGTGATCTTGTTCAACATGCAAGTAGAACACTTATTAGGAGAAATATCACAACATGGAATCAATTCTTGTTTGGACATGAAAAGCATTTTATTATAATTAACATGTCCTAATCTAGAATGCCACAAGTCAAATTAAACTTAAATCAACATGATTATCACTTGCATCAACATTCAAACAAACATCATCAAATCCATACAAGTCTTTCAAAGAAAGCTTAAATAATCCATTACATAAATAACAACGACCTATGAAATTTGTTCCTCTAGTAATAATACACCTATTAGCTTCAAACACTAGTTTATAGCCAAGACTATTCAAGGAAGGCCCTGATACAAGATTCCTACTAATATCCGGAGCATACAACACATCCCTAAGAATGATTGCATTCCCCGAACTAAACATTAGTTCTACTTGTCCTCTACCAAGGACCTTGATGGTTTGAATTGTTCCCCATAAAGAGATCTTCTCCATCAACAACCTTGTGAAAGGTTTTAAACCAATGCCTCATCTTTCATACATGCCTTGAAGCCCCCGAATCAATCCACCATGAGTCATCATCCTGCACCATAAAAATGTTAGGATCCGTTGCATTTAAAATCCAAACCGGAATTAAATTCAACCTCATGAATTGGATTACCTTTGGTGGGTTGGTCCTTGCTAGTGCTAGCATGACCCTCCTTGGCTTTCTTCATCCTTTTCTTAAAGGATAAACAGTCCTTCTTGCGGTGTCCTACCTTACCGCATTCCAACAAGCAAACTTGTTGTTGTTTGCTTGCTTTTTGGACTTCCCTTTGGAAGAATTATTATTCTTCCTCTTGAAGCTAGTAGAGGCTTTAGCCCTTCCTTCATCTACCATATTCACGGTAGATGAGTTAGGATTTCCATCCTTAGCTCCCTCCATGGCACGAATCAGGTGGGTGGCCAAACCGGACAATGTCATGTCCTCTTTCTTATGCTTAAGATCATCTAGGGGGCAATTTATCAATTATGCTAGAAACAACAAATAGCTCATTCATAGCAATACCATGTTGTTCTAAGCTACCATAGATGCGTTGCAACTCATGATATTGATCCATTATGGATCGACCATCAACAAACTTAAAATTATTAAAATTACTTACTAAAAACTTCTTACTTGAAGCATCTTCAGCCATATATTTGCCTTCTAAGGACTCCCAAAGCTCCTTAGCCGACTCCACATTTTGATAAACATCAAAAAGATCATCCTCCATACCATTCAAAATATGACCACGACAAATAAAGTCATCGTTGTCCCATTTTGACCTTTTCACGAACATCTTCCAAGGATTCATTTTCATGTTCACTAGGCCTTGGAGTACTAATGACATAGGCTACTTTCAAAAGATGTAAGAAGAAAGTACATCTTCTTCTTCCATCAACGAAAATCCACACCGTCAAACTTCTTGAGTTTGACAAAATTTGTGGTCAATTCTTTCACACTAGACATGCTTGATTACTTCTAAAACTTAAACTCTTTAGATTGTTAGGTTTTCAAGTAATTCTAAAACAAGAAGTACTATAATAATTGTGGGAACAAAACCTAACTATGTATAATTGATAATGAATTATACAAAAATCCAAATACAATTCAATGTATTACAACCAAACACTAATTTATAAAAGTATTACAGAAAAACACAATAAAAACACTAGTTGTGAAAGATAATTTACTTGCCTCTACTCCAAGCTATTACATCCAACATGAACATGAGAAAACCAGTGACCACTTGAGTCTCAATCCTTGACACACTGACTTAGGCGTATGAATACATTCCTAAAGAGTTTAATTTCCCCCACAATGGTGCTTGGTTTGATCCGGAAATACTCTTTGAGATACAAAAGTCAGCCCAATTGTTCTTTGCACTAAGAAACAAATTGATGATGAATAATTCACAAAGAAGACTAAAATCAAGAAGATTTCTCACAAAAGTTTGCAAGATTTTTGAAAGAAATTATGGAGAATAACTTAGGGAGAATATCAGAGAATAATATTCTGTCATTTTGCTTTCGAAAAAACTCATTCTATATAAAATAGAATCAACCGTCGTATAAAACCGCAAATCGGCAAGAAGCGCGGACGCAAGCGAAGAGGCGCGGGCGCGCCACCATGGGGCGGGCGCGCCTCCTTCTTTGCCTAAAAACTTCGTTTTTTCCAGAAAGTTAGCGCGATTTACGCGCGGTTTGGGCGCGGGTCGCGCCATGTCATGACGCGGGCGCGCCAACCGGAGGCGCGGGCGCACCTCCAAACTTTTCCAGATTTTCCAGAAACTCATCGCGGTTTATACGCGGTTTTATCGCGGGTCGCGCCTAGCTGGCGCGAGCGCGATACTGAAGAGCGAGCGCTCCTCCGACACTCTAAATTATCAACATGTTTATCATGGGGAATTGACAAAGAACAAGTCTTAAGAGGAAGAACTGGTATCGAGGTAATCATCCTGTAGTTATTTTGTTTGTTTTAATAAATGAAATACAGAACATATCATAACTTACCTGGCAACAACATTTGAAAAAACTGTAGGTTTACTTTGATGTTATGAGAAGCTTCCGTTCAGAGTTTTGATGATATATTTGGTGATGGTCTTATCACTGCTGTTGAAATTGGTCTAGGAGCATCAGGGGAGCTGAAGTTTCCTTCTTTCCCAGAAAGGTTGGGATGGAGATATCCTGGTGTTGGTGAGTTTCAGGTATATACTTGTTGAAGCTGACTCTTTCCTTTATGCTTCTCATTAGTTTCTAAGTAATGTAACTTGATCATAATGGAAAGTTCTTAATTTTGTGTTTGCCTACTCGACGCCTCAGCTGATACGAATCTTAGGTGTTTGTTTGTTTATTTGTCTAATATTTCTCTTTTACAGTTCATGAAAGCTTATTCAAAACTTATGTTATGTGTAGCTTTATCTACTCAAAAGTCAAGTATCTGAATCCATCAAGTTCAAGTAACTAATAACGTTGAGTTTGAAGCAATAGAAAAAAAATTGTGGATGCGGTCGTGTTGTCATGGGAACAGCTGGTAATAGTTGAATGTATCAGATTGCAGTAAACGTGGTGTGATTTTTCAAAAATTCACATTAATAGGTTTAGGCCGATTCTTAATTTCATGCTAAATACACATCTCCTTATTACGGAACTAATGGTGTGTCTCAGGCAGGGAACTATGCAATTTCATGAGAAAATTTAATACTTAAAGGATTATATATATCTTGTATAGTTGTAATAGACTAATAACTGGAGGGGGAATTATGGAAGTCTAGTATTATTAGGTTAGTAGTCTTTAGCCTTAGTATAAATTGAGAGAGGGAGTGAAAGGAAGAGTTAGGTAGAATTTTGTAAAGGGAAACCTTGAGAGAGTTATGGCCTAAAGCCATTGTTGGAGAGTGATTAGCTAAAGGTATCAAGAGAGTAATAGCCTTAAGCTATTGTCCTATCCCTGTGTAAGCTTTCAGCCACTGTTAATCAAAATATTATCTTTTTCATCATAGAAGAATCAGTTTACCAAAAAATCAGATTAATTTAGTAGAAATTTTTTTTTTGAAGTTTGGTCTGTGAATATCAGTCCATTACACGAGTGTAATGTACTGTGATTATTGCTAACAGGAAAATAGAGATGAAAAGATTGATTCTTTGAGAACTAAGTAATCTGATTTTTGTAAAAAGAAGAAATAATAAAGATGGAAGCTTTAAATATTGATTAACACTGGCAAAAGGATTACAAGAGATAGGGTTAATAGCTTAACAATTGCTTTAGACCATGCTGACAATGTATTATCACTGGCAAACCTTGCATTTGAAGAAACACAGATAGTTGTTAAGGTATCTTTTTATTGCATATCTCCTTTCAGAGTTTTGACTATATGCATACCCTTACAATAACTTTATGCCTGGGGCCTCTATTCTTTGTAACTGGAGAGCAATTGAATTTCTTCTCAGTCTACTATGATGGAAATTACCACATTGCTCACTGATGGCATTACACTTTTGCATTTTGATGTAATTAATAAGGTTTGGGCACAAGATAGTCTCAGATCTGTTGTATCCTCGTAGTCATAAGATTTTTTAATAATGAAATCATGAAAATTTCTGAGCTCTACTGATTAGAGAGGGTAGCCTTACAGTCTTATAATCCACGCAGCGCCATTTTTTGAAGTTCTGACCCTGTATATGATGCACATGTAATGAATACTGATAACGGAGATGTTTGGGATTCTTGGATGGAGTGTTTGGGGATTACATGAATGTGTTATTGGGAAATAAAGGGCTAGCCAAATTATGGTTAGTTTTCTAGTATGGTAAAATCTGTCAATATTTGTTGTAACTACTTTTTTGTTAAGGGGGGTAAAGCAGCTTTCTAAAGTTTCCATTATCTTTTGGGATAAGTTTCAGCCCAGCTACCCTTTCATTTTAACTGAACATTTAGTGAAATAAGTATCCTTTGTGACTCATGAATCAGCTTTCTTAAAGATAGGAGTGTCATGTTATTCATCAATATCTATTGGGCGTTTTAACTTTATTCCTAGAGTTAGTAATAAGCACATGCTTTTTCTAGTGCCTTACTCAGACCACTAGCAATGGTGAGCAAAAAAAATGCTCACCCACTCTCTCTCTACCCACTTTATCTCTCAACAAAATCAGTTTTGCTCATGGGCAAATTTTTTTCACATTTTCTCTCCCAATGGTGAGCAAAAAAAATGCCCACCCACCACTCTCTCTCTTACTTTTTTCAATACCCCACCATTACTTTCTCTCTCCTACACAACACTTCTTTATTTATTAATTTCATTTATATTTTAACAATGTTATTCCAAATAAATAAAAACTAGTTTAAATTTGTGTAACTTATTTTTTTTATTTTTGTCTTTTTTATCGTTAAAATTTGTCGTAAAATTAAGTACGTTATATGAAATAATTGTAAAAAAAGCTCAAAATTTCTTAAATATTTTTATTTATTTTAAAAGCGGTACAATACTAGAAACCAATTACATTTGCAACGTCATGCGTAATTAAACTTAGGAAATAAAATAAACACAACAATTAAAAAATTACTCGACTGCGTACGGAAAAGTAGCTACGCCATAGTACTTGGCTTTATTTAAGTCGTGCTAATTTCTCCCTAATTACGTGGCCCGTATCGTTGCCAAATATGTTCGACTAAATCACGTTTCAGAGATAGATGAATTTCTCTGTCACCCTCGGGTCGCTGTAAACCGCCAGATGAAAACCATCCGTAGGGGTATCATCCTCTACATCATCTCTGAATCTCTTCCCACTTCCAGCACTACCTTCTTCCTCAGCATCACAAGCGGCTTTTCTTTCCTTCAAGGACATTGACCATCTCAGCTTTGGTCTCCACTTTGGATCCTTGTTAAGCATTTCAATTGCGTGAGGAAAAGTGAAATTGCGACCTTGGGCGACATGAAAAAGCTTCGCCGCACTTTTCATACGATCAGCTTCATTGTAACCACTCCTTTCCTCCGGAAGTCTACCTGCTTCATCATAGCAAGATATCCATTGCAGTGTGTCCGCTGCCAACCTTCTCCAGTGCGACGTCAGACTCTTAATAGGCCTTGGCGGAATTATATGCGGCTTCTGCGTATGCAAAGTTTGAATATGCTGCGTGTACATTGCACCATAGGCTAGTTGCTTTTTGGCTTGTACTTTTAATAGCATCCTCGCTAATCTGCAAGTACAACCCAATCAGAGCTTCATCTTCCGCAACAGACCAAATACGGGTAGCTCGTGCAGGAACCTGGTTGGGTTCCAACAAGCGAACTGGTGGAGGAGGATACTGCGGCGTCTCTGGTACGCTTTCCTCTTCGCTCTCATCGAAGAGTGTGTTACTACCAAGATCAGTTTCAGGTGTACGATCTTCATTAGCAGGGTTTTGTAGGGAACCTCAGTGGGTATCTGATGCAGTGGAGGTGGTTGTGACAACATATTGCTCATTCTTTGCAAAAACAATTGAAAACTCGGATTAGTTAGGAAATCATCACTAAAACCCGAAAATTGTTGACTGGAAATTTGGGTTGTTTGGATCCATTAAAAGATTTTGCATCAAAAAACAAAAGATAAGTATCGTTACAAACATTTACTCAAAAAACAAATTAAAATGATAACAAATCCAAAAAAATATCAACAACTTTCTTCAATTGCATAATGCAATTACATTACATGCCATACAATATTTTTTTTTTTTCCTCACAAAATAACATATATACTAATTTTAACACATAACTACATGTACATTTTTAAAAAAATAATTAATCAATACTTGCAACACTTTAAGAACTATGAATTTAGAAATTTCTTGAGAAATTATACACAACTTTGTTTAATTACATAATGCAATATAATTTCGTGCCTATCATATTGATTTTTTTTTTCAAAAACCAAACATTTACTAATTTTATTATGTAACTACATTTATATATAGCAAAAAAAAATTAACCAATAATTGCAACACTTTAAATAACTACAAATTTAGTAATTTATGGAGAAAATATACACAACTTTGTTTAATTACATAATGCAATTTAATTTCGTGGCCTATAATTTTTTTTTTTCCACAAAATCACCATATATACTAATTTTATTACGTAACTACATTTATATATAGCAAAAAAAATTAACCAATAATTGCAACACTTTAATAACTACAAATTTAGAAATTTATGGACAAAATATACACACCTTTGTGTAATTACATATTGCAATATAATTACATGGCCTACAATTTTTTTTTTTAAAAAAAATCACATATATACTACTTATATTATATAACTGATTTTAAAAATTAAATAAAAAAATTTTTACCTCAATATGGCTGAATTGCAACAACAATATTCTTCTACAAATTTAAAATACTTTTAAGAAAATTAAAATTTGGAGGATTTTAAAGTGTTTACGAAATTATATCAAAATATATCAAAATGCATGTCTATTTATAGAGAATTTAATTTTATGACCGTTGGTAATTTTTTTTTTTTTACAAAATATATTTTTCAGAAAATAGATTACAAAATTATATCCGTTGTAAACGGCTAGTATTTTCAGATTGGCTAGCAAACTGCAGGAGCCACGTGTCGCGTCTTCATTCACTCCCTCACTGCACGCGTCAGCTCCTCTGCTTTTTTTAAAAAAAAAGCCGCTTCATCAAAACGACGAGTTTTGATTAACGTCCTTTGAGGGAGCTTGACTGATGCGCGTCGTTTTGATGCTCAGTGCTCCGAATTTTTTTTGCTATGTCAGCCAGCTGTGGGCCCCACTCAAGTTACTATTCATCACAAAAAATGCTCAAGTTTTGAGCTTTTTTAAAAATGCTCATGGGCTTTTTTTTCCATTTTAACAAATTCTCACCATTGTAAAACTTGAGCATTTTATTTCCTCACAAAAAAGACTCATGAGCAAAAAAAAGACTCCCATTGCTAATGCTCTCACAGTGTCAGTTAAGTAGCAACTAGTCAGCCAAGCTTCTTTGAGTAGATAATACAAATAAAGAAAACATATACTTTCATCAGTAACAAATCAACAATAATATAATGACATGTTCCATCTCTTTGTTACTCTATGTTAAAAGTTCCAAGGTATTTAAATAATTGATACCAAGTATAGTGTATAGTTTCCATTAGACAATTATCCATTGACCGGAGTTAATAATCAAAATAAATTACTTTAAAGTAAGTATAGAATATCTCGGATATTATATCATAGAAAAACGTAATAACACATATATTTTAAAAGGTATTCTCGTCAAATTATTTTTATATATAAAGTATAGGAGTTTGGACCCTCTTCCAGTTTTAATATTAAATATATTAAGATAATGTGACAATTAATTATCGAGAAAACGAGCTGAGTATTATATATACTATCAAAATTTACCTCAATATAAACCAAGAGAGCCTTAAAACGTTGAGCATAATCATTCAAAATTAACTGACTAGGCGTATCATCATAGAGTAGTGCTTCATCTCCAAGATAGACTAATATAGGAGACTTAGCTTTGGCACCTCCCCAATACTTATAACTAACGATATACTTTTGATTGAATTTTGCATAACTTTCTGGTTGATAATTGAAGTGA